>NC_091195.1:10235652-10380555 GCF_040958095.1 Procambarus clarkii | reverse complement strand
TTACCACACTACGAATGTGGCCCCTGATAGTGTTACCACACTGAGAATGTCGCCTCAGATTGTTACCACACTAAGAATGTGGCCCAGATAGTTACCACACTAAGAAAGTGGCCCAAGATAGTTACCACACTACGAATGTGGCCCCAGATAGTTACCACGCTAAGAATGTGGCCCCAGATAGTTACCACACTAAGAATGTGGCCCAAGATAGTTACCACACTACGAATGTGGCCCCAGATAGTTACCACGCTAAGAATGTGGCCCCAGATAATTACCACGCTAAGAATGTGGCCCAGATAGTTACCATGCTAAGAATGTGGCCCCAGATAATTACCACGCTAAGAATGTGGCCCCAGATAGTTACCACACTAAGAATGTGGCCCCAGATAGTTACCACACTAAGAATGTGGCCCCAGATAGTTACCACGCTAAGAATGTGGCCCCAGATAGTTACCACACTAGGAATGTGGCCCCAGATAGCTTCCACGCTGAGAATGTGGACCCAGATATTGTTACCAAGCTAAGAATGTCGCCGCAGATAGTTACCACACTAAGAATGTGGCCCCAGATAGTGTTACCACACTAAGAATGTGGTCCCAGGTAGTTGCCATTTTAAGAATGTAGCCCCAGATAGTTACCACGCTTAGAATGTGGCCCCAGATAGTTACCACGCTAAGAATGTTGCCCCAGATAGGGTTACCACTCTAAGAATGTCGTCCCAGATAGTTACCACACTAAGAATGTGGCCCCAGATAGTTACCGCGCTAAGAATGTGGCCCCAGATAGTTACCACACTAAGAATGTGGCCCCAGATAGTTACCACGTTAAGAATGTGGCCCCAGATAGTTACCACGCTAAGAATGTGGCCCCAGATAGTTACCACACTAAGAATTTGGCCCCAGATAGTTACCGCGCTAAGAATGTGGCCCCAGATAGTTACCACGCTAAGAATGCGACCCCAGATAGTTACCACGTTAAGAATGTGGACCCAGATAGTTACCACGCTAAGAATGTGGCCCCAGATAGTTACCACACTAAGAATGTGGCCCCAGATAGTTACCACGCTAAGAATGTGGACACAGATATTGTTACCAAGCTAAGAATGTCGCCCCAGATAGTTACCACACTATGAACGTGGCCCGAGATAGTTACCACACTAAGAATGTGGCCCAGATAGTTACCATGCTAAGATTGTGGCCCAGATAGTTACCATGCCAAGAATGTCGCCTCCGATAGTTACTACACTAAGAATGTGGCACCAGATAGTGTTACCACACTAAGAATGTGGCCCCAGATAGTGTTACCACACTAAGAATGTGGCCCCAGATAGTTTCCATGCTAAGAATGTGGCCCCAGATAGTTACCACGCTACGAATGTGGCCCAGATAGTTACCACACTAAGAATGTGGCCCCTGATAGTTACCACGCTAAGAATGTGGCCCCATATAGTTACCACACTAAGAATGTGGCCCCAGATAGTTACCACGCTAAGAATGTGGCCCCAGATAGTTACCACACTAAGAATGTGGCCCCAGATAGTTACCACACTAAGAATGTGGCCCCAGATAGTTACCACGCTAAGAATGTGGCCCCAGATAGTTACCACACTAAGAATGTGGCCCCAGATAGTTACCACACTAAGAATGTGGCCCCAGATAGTTACCACACTAAGAATGTCGTCCCAGATAGTTACCACACAAAGAATGTGGCCCCAGATAGTGTTACCACACTAAGAATGTGGCCCCAGATAGTGTTACCACACTAAGAATGTGGCCCCAGATAGTTACCACGCTACGAATGTGGCCCAGATAGTTACCACACTAAGAATGTGGCCCCAGATAGTTACCACGATAAGAATGTGGCCCCAGATAGTTACCACACTAAGAATGTGGCCCCAGATAGTTACCACGCTAAGAATGTGGCCCCAGATAGTTACCACACTAAGAATGTGGCCCCAGATAGTTACCACACTAAGAATATGGCCCCAGATAGTTACCACGCTAAGAATGAGGCTCCAGATAGTTACCACACTAAGAATGTGGCCCCAGATAGTTACCACACCAAGAATGTGGCCCAGATAGTTACCATGCTAAGAATGTGGCCCAGATAGTTACCATGCTAAGAATGTCGCCTCAGATAGTTACCACACAAAGAATGTGGCCCCAGATAGTGTTACCACAATAAGAATGTGGCCCCAGATAGTGTTACCACACTAAGAATGTGGCCCCAGATAGTTACCATGCTAAGAATGTGGCCCCAGATAGTTACCACACTAAGAATGTGGCCCAGATAGTTACCACACTAAGAATGTGGCCCTAGATAGTTACCACGCGAAGAATGTGGCCCCAGCTAGTTACCACACTAAGAATGTGGCCCCAGATAGTGTTACCACACTAAGAATGTGGCCCCAGATAGTTACCATGCTAAGAATGTGGCCCCAGATAGTTACCACACTAAGAATGTGGCCCAGATAGTTACCACACTAAGAATGTGGCCCTAGATAGTTACCACGCGAAGAATGTGGCCCCAGCTAGTTACCACACTAAGAATGTGGCCCCAGATAGTTACCACGCTAAGAATGTGGCCCCAGATAGTTACCACACTAAGAATGTGGCCCCAGATAGTTACCACACTAAGAATGTGGCCCCAGATAGTTACCACGCTAAGATTGTGGCCCAGATAGTTACCATGCTAAGAATGTCGCCTCCGATAGTTACCACACAAAGAATGTGGCACCAGATAGTGTTACCACACTAAGAATGTTGCTCCAGATAGTGTTACCACACTAAGAATGTGGCCCCAGATAGTTTCCATGCTAAGAATGTGGCCCCAGATAGTTACCACGCTACGAATGTGGCCCAGATAGTTACCACACTAAGAATGTGGCCCCTGATAGTTACAACGCTAAGAATGTGGCCCCACATAGTTACCACACTAAGAATGTGGCCCCAGATAGTTACCACGCTAAGAATGTGGCCCCAGATAGTTACCACACTAAGAATGTGGCCCCAGATAGTTACCACACTAAGAATGTGGCCCCAGATAGTTACCACGCTAGGAATGTGGCCCCAGATAGTTACCACACTAAGAATGTGGCCCCAGATAGTTACCACGCTAAGAATGTGGCCCCAGATAGTTACCACACTAAGAATGTGGCCCCAGATAGTTACCACACTAAGAATATGGCCCCAGATAGTTACCACGCTAAGAATGTGGCCCCAGATAGTTACCACACTAAGAATGTGGCCCCAGATAGTTACCACACCAAGAATGTGGCCCAGATAGTTACCATGTTAAGAATGTGGCCCAGATAGTTACCATGCTAAGAATGTCGCCTCAGATAGTTACCACACAAAGAATGTGGCCCCAGATAGTGTTACCACACTAAGAATGTGGCCCCAGATAGTGTTACCACACTAAGAATGTGGCCCCCAGATAGTTACCATGCTAAGAATGTGGCTCCAGATAGTTACCACGCTAAGAATGTGGCCCAGATAGTTACCACACTAAGAATGTGGCCCCAGATAGTTACCACGCGAAGAATGTGGCCCCAGATAGTTACCACGCTAAGAATGTGGCCCCAGATAGTTACCACACTACGAATATGGCCCCAGATAGTGTTACCACACTAAGAATGTGGTCCCAGGTAGTTGCCATTTTAAGAATGTAGCCCCAGATAGTTACCACGCTTAGAATGTGGCCCCAGATAGAATTATCACGCTAAGAATGTGGCCCCAGATAGTTACCACGCAAAGAATGTCGCCCCAGATAGCTACCACGCTACGAATGTGGCCCCAGATAGAGTTACCACGCTAAGAATGTGGCCACAGATACTGTTACCACGCTAAGAATTTCGCCCCAGATAGTTACTATGCTAAGAATGTCGCCCCAGATAGTTATCACACTAAGAATGTGGCCCCAGATAGTTACCACGCTAAGAATGTTGCCCCAGATAGTGTTACCACTCTACGAATGTCGTCCCAGATAGTTACCACACTAAGAATGTGGCCCCAGATAGTTACCACACTAAGAATGTGGCCCCAGATAGTTTCCACGCTAAGAATGTGGCCCCTGATAGTTACCACGCTAAGAATGTGGCCCAGATAGTTACCATGCTAAGAATGTGGCCCCAGATAATTACCACGCTAAGAATGTGGTCCCAGGTAGTTTCCGTACTAAGAATGTGGCCCCAGATAGTTACCACACTAAGAATGTGGCCCCAGATAGTTACCACACTAAGAATGTGGCCCCAGATAGTTACCACGCTAAGAATGTGGACACAGATATTGTTACCAAGCTAAGAATGTCGCCCCAGATAGTTACCACACTATGACTGTGGCCCGAGATAGTTACCACACTAAGAATGTGGCCCAGATAGTTACCATGCTAAGATTGTGGCCCAGATAGTTACCAAGCTAAGAATGTCGCCTCCGATCGTTACCACACAAAGAATGTGGCACCAGATAGTGTTACCACACTAAGAATGTGGCCCCAGATAGTGTTACCACACTAAGAATGTGGCCCCAGATAGTTTCCATGCTAAGAATGTGGCCCCAGATAGTTACCACGCTACGAATGTGGCCCAGATAGTTACCACACTAAGAATGTGGCCCCTGATAGTTACCACGCTAAGAATGTGGCCCCAGATAGTTACCACACTAAGAATGTGGCCCCAGATAGTTACCACGCTAAGAATGTGGCCCCAGATAGTTACCACACTAAGAATGTGGCCCCAGATAGTTACCAAACTAAGAATGTGGCCCCAGATAGTTACCACACTAAGAATGTCGTCCCAGATAGTTACCACACAAAGAATGTGGCCCCAGATAGTGTTACCACACTAAGAATGTGGCCCCAGATAGTGTTACCGCACTAAGAATGTGGCCCCAGATAGTTACCACGCTACGAATGTGGCCCAGATAGTTACCACACTAAGAATGTGGCCCCAGATAGTTACCACGCTAAGAATGTGGCCCCAGATAGTTACCACACTAAGAATGTGGCCCCAGATAGTTACCACGCTAAGAATGTGGCCCCAGATAGTTACCACACTAAGAATGTGGCCCCAGATAGTTACCACACTAAGAATATGGCCCCAGATAGTTACCACGCTAAGAATGTGGCCCCAGATAGTTACCACACTAAGAATGTGGCCCCAGATAGTTACCACACCAAGAATGTGGCCCAGATAGTTACCATGCTAAGAATGTGGCCCAGATAGTTACCATGCTAAGAATGTCGCCTCAGATAGTTACCACACAAAGAATGTGGCCCCAGATAGTGTTACCACACTAAGAATGTGGCCCCAGATAGTGTTACCACACTAAGAATGTGGCCCCAGATAGTTACCATGCTAGGAATGTGGCCCCAGATAGTTACCACGCTAAGAATGTGGCCCAGATAGTTACCACACTAAGAATGTGGCCCCAGATAGTTACCACGCGAAGAATGTGGCCCCAGCTAGTTACCACACTAAGAATGTGGCACAAGATAGTTACCACGCTAAGAATGTGGCCCCAGATAGTTACCACACTAAGAATGTGGCCCCAGATAGTTACCACACTAAGAATGTGGTCCCAGATAGTTACCACACTAAGAATGTCGTCCCAGATAGTTACCACGCTAAGAATGTGGCCCCAGATAGTTACCACGCTAAGATTGTGGCCCAGATAGTTACCATGCTAAGAATGTCGCCTCCGATAGTTACCACACAAAGAATGTGGCACCAGATAGTGTTACCACACTAAGAATGTTGCTCCAGATAGTGTTACCACACTAAGAATGTGGCCCCAGATAGTTTCCATGCTAAGAATGTGGCCCCAGATAGTTACCACGCTACGAATGTGGCCCAGATAGTTACCACACTAAGAATGTGGCCCCTGATAGTTACCACGCTAAGAATGTGGCCCCACATAGTTACCACACTAAGAATGTGGCCCCAGATAGTTACCACGCTAAGAATGTGGCCCCAGATAGTTACCACACTAAGAATGTGGCCCCAGATAGTTACCACACTAAGAATGTGGCCCCAGATAGTTACCACGCTAAGAATGTGGCCCCAGATAGTTACCACACTAAGAATGTGGCCCCAGATAGTTACCACGCTAAGAATGTGGCCCCAGATAGTTACCACACTAAGAATGTGGCCCCAGATAGTTACCACACTAAGAATATGGCCCCAGATAGTTACCACGCTAAGAATGTGGCCCCAGATAGTTACCACACTAAGAATGTGGCCCCAGATAGTTACCACACCAAGAATGTGGCCCAGATAGTTACCATGTTAAGAATGTGGCCCAGATAGTTACCATGCTAAGAATGTCGCCTCAGATAGTTACCACACAAAGAATGTGGCCCCAGATAGTGTTACCACACTAAGAATGTGGCCCCAGATAGTGTTACCACACTAAGAATGTGGCCCCCAGATAGTTACCATGCTAAGAATGTGGCTCCAGATAGTTACCACGCTAAGAATGTGGCCCAGATAGTTACCACACTAAGAATGTGGCCCCAGATAGTTACCACGCGAAGAATGTGGCCCCAGATAGTTACCACGCTAAGAATGTGGCCCCAGATAGTTACCACACTACGAATGTGGCCCCAGATAGTGTTACCACACTAAGAATGTGGTCCCAGGTAGTTGCCATTTTAAGAATGTAGCCCCAGATAGTTACCACGCTTAGAATGTGGCCCCAGATAGAATTATCACGCTAAGAATGTGGCCCCAGATAGTTACCACGCAAAGAATGTCGCCCCAGATAGCTACCACGCTACGAATGTGGCCCCAGATAGAGTTACCACGCTAAGAATGTGGCCACAGATACTGTTACCACGCTAAGAATTTCGCCCCAGATAGTTACTATGCTAAGAATGTCGCCCCAGATAGTTATCACACTAAGAATGTGGCCCCAGATAGTTACCACGCTAAGAATGTTGCCCCAGATAGTGTTACCACTCTACGAATGTCGTCCCAGATAGTTACCACACTAAGAATGTGGCCCCAGATAGTTACCACACTAAGAATGTGGCCCCAGATAGTTTCCACGCTAAGAATGTGGCCCCTGATAGTTACCACGCTAAGAATGTGGCCCAGATAGTTACCATGCTAAGAATGTGGCCCCAGATAATTACCACGCTAAGAATGTGGTCCCAGGTAGTTTCCGTACTAAGAATGTGGCCCCAGATAGTTACCACACTAAGAATGTGGCCCCAGATAGTTACCACACTAAGAATGTGGCCCCAGATAGTTACCACGCTAAGAATGTGGACACAGATATTGTTACCAAGCTAAGAATGTCGCCCCAGATAGTTACCACACTATGACTGTGGCCCGAGATAGTTACCACACTAAGAATGTGGCCCAGATAGTTACCATGCTAAGATTGTGGCCCAGATAGTTACCATGCTAAGAATGTCGCCTCCGATCGTTACCACACAAAGAATGTGGCACCAGATAGTGTTACCACACTAAGAATGTGGCCCCAGATAGTGTTACCACACTAAGAATGTGGCCCCAGATAGTTTCCATGCTAAGAATGTGGCCCCAGATAGTTACCACGCTACGAATGTGTCCCAGATAGTTACCACACTAAGAATGTGGCCCCTGATAGTTACCACGCTAAGAATGTGGCCCCAGATAGTTACCACACTAAGAATGTGGCCCCAGATAGTTACCACGCTAAGAATGTGGCCCCAGATAGTTACCACACTAAGAATGTGGCCCCAGATAGTTACCAAACTAAGAATGTGGCCCCAGATAGTTACCACACTAAGAATGTCGTCCCAGATAGTTACCACACAAAGAATGTGGCCCCAGATAGTGTTACCACACTAAGAATGTGGCCCCAGATAGTGTTACCGCACTAAGAATGTGGCCCCAGATAGTTACCACGCTAGGAATGTGGCCCCAGATAGTTACCACACTAAGAATGTGGCCCCAGATAGTTACCACGCTAAGAATGTGGCCCCAGATAGTTACCACACAAAGAATGTGGCCCCAGATAGTTACCACACTAAGAATATGGCCCCAGATAGTTACCACGCTAAGAATGTGGCCCCAGATAGTTACCACACTAAGAATGTGGCCCCAGATAGTTACCACACCAAGAATGTGGCCCAGATAGTTACCATATTAAGAATGTGGCCCAGATAGTTACCATGCTAAGAATGTCGCCTCAGATAGTTACCACACAAAGAATGTGGCCCCAGATAGTGTTACCACACTAAGAATGTGGCCCCAGATAGTGTTACCACACTAAGAATGTGGCCCCCAGATAGTTACCATGTTAAGAATGTGGCTCCAGATAGTTACCACGCTAAGAATGTGGCCCAGATAGTTACCACACTAAGAATGTGGCCCCAGATAGTTACCACGCGAAGAATGTGGCCCCAGATAGTTACCACGCTAAGAATGTGGCCCCAGATAGTTACCACACTACGAATGTGGCCCCAGATAGTGTTACCACACTAAGAATGTGGTCCCAGGTAGTTGCCATTTTAAGAATGTAGCCCCAGATAGTTACCACGCTTAGAATGTGGCCCCAGATAGAATTATCACGCTAAGAATGTGGCCCCAGATACTGTTACCACGCTAAGAATTTCGCCCCAGATAGTTACTATGCTAAGAATGTCGCCCCAGATAGTTATCACACTAAGAATGTGGCCCCAGATAGTTACCACGCTAAGAATGTGGCCCCTGATAGTTACCACGCTAAGAATGTGGCCCAGATAGTTACCATGCTAAGAATGTGGCCCCAGATAATTACCACGCTAAGAATGTGGTCCCAGGTAGTTTCCGTACTAAGAATGTGGCCCCAGATAGTTACCACACTAAGAATGTGGCCCCAGATAGTTACCACACTAAGAATGTGGCCCCAGATAGTTACCACGCTAAGAATGTGGTCACAGATATTGTTACCAAGCTAAGAATGTCGCCCCAGATAGTTACCACACTATGACTGTGGCCCGAGATAGTTACCACACTAAGAATGTGGCCCAGATAGTTACCATGATAAGATTGTGGCCCAGATAGTTACCATGCTAAGAATGTCGCCTCCGATCGTTACCACACAAAGAATGTGGCACCAGATAGTGTTACCACACTAAGAATGTGGCCCCAGATAGTGTTACCACACTAAGAATGTGGCCCCAGATAGTTTCCATGCTAAGAATGTGGCCCCAGATAGTTACCACGCTACGAATGTGGCCCAGATAGTTACCACACTAAGAATGTGGCCCCTGATAGTTTCCACGCTAAGAATGTGGCCCCTGATAGTTTCCACGCTAAGAATGTGGCCCCAGATAGTTACCACACTAAGAATGTGGCCCCAGATAGTTACCACGCTAAGAATGTGGCCCCAGATAGTTACCACACTAAGAATGTGGCCCCAGATAGTTACCAAACTAAGAATGTGGCCCCAGATAGTTACCACACTAAGAATGTCGTCCCAGATAGTTACCACACAAAGAATGTGGCCCCAGATAGTGTTACCACACTAAGAATGTGGCCCCAGATAGTGTTACCACACTAAGAATGTGGCCCCAGATAGTTACCACGCTACGAATGTGGCCCAGATAGTTACCACACTAAGAATGTGGCCCCAGATAGTTACCACGCTAAGAATGTGGCCCCAGATAGTTACCACACTAAGAATGTGGCCCCAGATAGTTACCACGCTAAGAATGTGGCCCCAGATAGTTACCACACTAAGAATGTGGCCCCAGATAGTTACCACACTAAGAATATGGCCCCAGATAGTTACCACGCTAAGAATGTGGCCCCAGATAGTTACCACACTAAGAATGTGGCCCCAGATAGTTACCACACCAAGAATGTGGCCCAGATAGTTACCATGCTAAGAATGTGGCCCAGATAGTTACCATGCTAAGAATGTCTCCTCAGATAGTTACCACACAAAGAATGTGGCCCCAGATAGTGTTACCACACTAAGAATGTGGCCCCAGATAGTGTTACCACACTAAGAATGTGGCCCCAGATAGTTACCATGCTAGGAATGTGGCCCCAGATAGTTACCACGCTAAGAATGTGGCCCAGATAGTTACCACACTAAGAATGTGGCCCCAGATAGTTACCACGCGAAGAATGTGGCCCCAGCTAGTTACCACACTAAGAATGTGGCACAAGATAGTTACCACGCTAAGAATGTGGCCCCAGATAGTTACCACACTAAGAATGTGGCCCCAGATAGTTACCACACTAAGAATGTGGTCCCAGATAGTTACCACACTAAGAATGTCGTCCCAGATAGTTACCACGCTAAGAATGTGGCCCCTGATATTGTTGCCACACTAAGAATGTCGCCTCAGATAGTTACCACACAAAGAATGTGGCCCCAGATAGTGTTACCACACTAAGAATGTGGCCCCAGATAGTTACCATGCTAAGAATGTGGTCCCAGATAGTTACCATGCTGAGAATGTGGCCCCAGATAGTTACCATGCTAAGAATGTGGCCCCAGATAGTGTTACCACACTATGATTGTGGCCCCAGATTGTTATCACACTAAGAATGTGGCCCCAGATAGTGTTACCACACTAAGAATGTGGCCCCAGATAGTTACCACACTAAGAATGTGGCCCCAGATAGTGTTACCACACTAAGAATGTGGCCCCAGATAGTTACCACGCTAAGAATGTGGCCCCAGACAGTTACCACACTAAGAATGTGGCCCCAAATAGTTACCATGCTAAAAATGTGGCCCCAGATTTGGTTACCACACTAAGAATATGTTATACTCAAATTGTATGTCCGTTGAGACATAACCAATCACAGGCAAGTAGGCCTCTGACGTCATGCCAGACAGACAGTCACCAGCCATGCTCCCAGCAGCAGCCCAGTTCTCCCGACAGACTCAGAGTAGGTGGACCTCGGCTGGCCAGATATACGTCTTTTTGTCTCAGTCAATAAATATACAGAAGTGTCTACTGTGTCTACATTCAACCCCGCAAGGCCACGAATAAATGTGGCCCCAGATAGTGTTACCACACTAAGAATGTGGCCCCAGATAGTTACCACGCTAAGAATGTGGCCCCAGATAGTGTTACCATGCTACAATAGTGTTCTACCATGCTAGAATAGTGTTACGTACTGCTAGAATCCACTCAGTAAAACATCTAAATTACTGGGACCGACTAAAGAGCCTAAATCTGTACTCCCTTGAGCGCAGGCGGGAGAGATACATAATAATTTACACGTGGAAAATAATTGAGGGGCTGGTCCCAAACCTGCACACAGAAATAACATCACATGAGACCAGGAGGCATGGCAGGATGTGCAGAATACCCCCGTTGAAAAGCAGAGGTGCAACAGGTACCCTGAGAGAGAACTCTATCAACATCAGAGGCCCTAGACTGTTCAACACGCTTCCGCTACACATAAGGGGCATAACTGGCCGACCCCTCACAGTGTTCAAGAGAGAACTGGATAAGCTCCTCCAAAGGATACCTGATCAACCAGGCTGTGACTCATACGTCAGGCTGCGAGCAGCCGCGTCCAACAGCCTGGTTGATCAGTCCAGCAACCAGGAGGCCTGGTCGACGACCGGGCCGCGGGGACACTAAGCCCCGGAACCACCTCAAGGTAACCTCAAGGTAAGGTATGCTAAGAATGTGGTCCCAGATAGTGTTACCACACTAAGAATGTGGCCTCAGATAGTTACCACACTAAGAATGTGGCCCCAGATAGTTACCACACTAAGAATGTGGCCCCAGATAGTTACCACACTAAGAATGTGGCCCCAGATAGTGTTACCACGCTAAGAATGTGGTCCCAGATAGTGTTACCACACTAAGAATGTGGCCCCAGATAGTTACCACACTAAGAATGTGGCCCCAGATAGTTACCACGCTAAGTGGCCCCAGATAGTTACCACACTAAGAATGTGGCCCTAGATAGTTACCACGCTAAGAATGTGGCCCCAGATAGTTACCACGCTAAGAATGTGGCCCCAGATAGCTAGGACGCTAAGAATGTGGCCCCAGATAGTTACCACACTAAGAATGTGGCCCCAGATAGCTACCACGCTAAGAATGTGGCCCCAGATAGATACCACACTAAGAATGTGACCCCAGATAGTTACCACACTTAGAATGTGGCCCCAGATAGTTACCATGCTAAGAATGTGGCCCCAGATAGTTACCACGCTAAGAATGTGGCCCCAGATAGTTACCACGCTAAGAATGTGGCCCCAGATAGGGGTACCACACTAAGAATGTGGCCCCAGATAGTTACCACACTAAGAATGTGGCCCCAGATAGGGTTACCTCACTAAGAATGTGGACCCAGATAGGGTTACCTCACTAAGAATGTGGCCCCAGATAGGGTTACCTCACTAAGAATGTGGCCCCAGATAGGGTTACCTCACTAAGAATGTGGCCCCAGATAGTTACCACGCTAAGAATGTGGCCCAGATAGTTACCACACTAAGAATGTGGCCCCAGATAGTTACCACGCTAAGAATGTGGCCCCAGATAGGGTTACCTCACTAAGAATGTGGCCCCAGATAGGCTTACCTCACTAAGAATGTGGCCCCAGATAGGGTTACCTCACTAAGAATGTGGCCTCAGATAGTTACCACACTAAGAATGTGGCCCCAGATAGTTACCACGCTAAGAATGTGGCCCCCAGATAGTTACCACACTAAGAATGTTGCCCCAGATAGTTACCACGCTAAGAATGTGGTCCCAGATAGGGTTACCTCACTAAGAATGTGGCCCCAGATAGTTACCACGCTAAGAATGTGGTCCCAGATAGTTACCACACTAAGTGGCCCCAGATAGTTACCACACTAAGAACGTGGCCCCAGATAGGGTTACCTCACTAAGAATGTGGCCCCAGATAGGCTTACCTCACTAAGAATGTGGCCCCAGATAGTTACCACACTAAGAATGTGGCCCCAGATAGTTACCACGCTAAGAATGTGGCCCCAGATAGTTACCACGCTAAGAATGTGGCCCCAGATAGTTACCACACTAAGAATGTGGCCCCAGATAGTTACCACGCTAAGAATGTGGTCCCAGATAGGGTTACCTCACTAAGAATGTGGCCCCAGATAGTTACCACGCTAAGAATGTGGTCCCAGATAGTTACCACACTAAGTGGCCCCAGATAGTTACTACACTAAGAATGTGGCCCCAGATAGTTACCACGCTAGGAATGTGGCCCCAGATAGTTACCACACTAAGTGGCCCCAGATAGTTACCACACTAAGAATGTGGCCCCAGATAGTTACCACGCTAAGAATGTGGCCCCAGATAGTTACCACGCTAAGTATGTGGCCCCAGATAGTTACCACACTAAGAATGTGGCCCCAGATAGTTACCACGCTAAGAATGTGACCCCAGATACTTACCACACTAAGAATGTGACCCCAGATAGTTACCACACTAAGAATGTGGCCCCAGATAGTTACCACACTAAGAATGTGGCCCCAGATAGTTACCACGCTAAGAATGTGACCCCAGATAGTTACCACACTAAGAATGTGGCCCCAGATAGTGTTACCACACTAAGAATGTGGCCCCAGATAGTTACCACGCTAAGAATGTGGCCCCAGATAGTGTTACCATGCTACAATAGTGTTCTACCATGCTAGAATAGTGTTACGTACTGCTAGAATCCACTCAGTAAAACATCTAAATTACTGGGACCGACTAAAGAGCCTAAATCTGTACTCCCTTGAGCGCAGGCGGGAGAGATACATAATAATTTACACGTGGAAAATAATTGAGGGGCTGGTCCCAAACCTGCACACAGAAATAACATCACATGAGACCAGGAGGCATGGCAGGATGTGCAGAATACCCCCGTTGAAAAGCAGAGGTGCAACAGGTACCCTGAGAGAGAACTCTATCAACATCAGAGGCCCTAGACTGTTTAACACGCTTCCGCTACACATAAGGGGCATAACTGGCCGACCCCTCACAGTGTTCAAGAGAGAACTGGATAAGCACCTCCAAAGGATACCTGATCAACCAGGCTGTGATTCATACGTCAGGCTGCGAGCAGCCGCGTCCAACAGCCTGGTTGATCAGTCCAGCAACCAGGAGGCCTGGTCGACGACCGGGCCGCGGGGACACTAAGCCCCGGAACCACCTCAAGGTAACCTCAAGGTAAGGTATGCTAAGAATGTGGTCCCAGATAGTGTTACCACACTAAGAATGTGGCCTCAGATAGTTACCACACTAAGAATGTGGCCCCAGATAGTTACCACACTAAGAATGTGGCCCCATATAGTTACCACACTAAGAATGTGGCCCCAGATAGTGTTACCACGCTAAGAATGTGGTCCCAGATAGTGTTACCACACTAAGAATGTGGCCCCAGATAGTTACCACACTAAGAATGTGGCCCCAGATAGTTACCACGCTAAGTGGCCCCAGATAGTTACCACACTAAGAATGTGGCCCTAGATAGTTACCACGCTAAGAATGTGGCCCCAGATAGTTACCACGCTAAGAATGTGGCCCCAGATAGCTAGGACGCTAAGAATGTGGCCCCAGATAGTTACCACACTAAGAATGTGGCCCCAGATAGCTACCACGCTAAGAATGTGGCCCCTGATAGATACCACACTAAGAATGTGACCCCAGATAGTTACCACACTAAGAATGTGGCCCCAGATAGTTACCATGCTAAGAATGTGGCCCCAGATAGTTACCACGCTAAGAATGTGGCCCCAGATAGTTACCACGCTAAGAATGTGGCCCCAGATAGGGGTACCACACTAAGAATGTGGCCCCAGATAGTTACCACACTAAGAATGTGGCCCCAGATAGGGTTACCTCACTAAGAATGTGGACCCAGATAGGGTTACCTCACTAAGAATGTGGCCCCAGATAGGGTTACCTCACTAAGAATGTGGCCCCAGATAGGGTTACCTCACTAAGAATGTGGCCCCAGATAGTTACCACGCTAAGAATGTGGCCCAGATAGTTACCACACTAAGAATGTGGCCCCAGATAGTTACCACGCTAAGAATGTGGCCCCAGATAGGGTTACCTCACTAAGAATGTGGCCCCAGATAGGCTTACCTCACTAAGAATGTGGCCCCAGATAGGGTTACCACACTAAGAATGTGGCCCCAGATAGTTACCACGCTAAGAATGTGGCCCCCAGATAGTTACCACACTAAGAATGTTGCCCCAGATAGTTACCACGCTAAGAATGTGGTCCCAGATAGGGTTACCTCACTAAGAATGTGGCCCCAGATAGTTACCACGCTAAGAATGTGGTCCCAGATAGTTACCACACTAAGTGGCCCCAGATAGTTACCACACTAAGAACGTGGCCCCAGATAGGGTTACCTCACTAAGAATGTGGCCCCAGATAGGCTTACCTCACTAAGAATGTGGCCCCAGATAGTTACCACACTAAGAATGTGGCCCCAGATAGTTACCACGCTAAGAATGTGGCCCCAGATAGTTACCACGCTAAGAATGTGGCCCCAGATAGTTACCACACTAAGAATGTGGCCCCAGATAGTTACCACGCTAAGAATGTGGTCCCAGATAGGGTTACCTCACTAAGAATGTGGCCCCAGATAGTTACCACGCTAAGAATGTGGTCCCAGATAGTTACCACACTAAGTGGCCCCAGATAGTTACTACACTAAGAATGTGGCCCCAGATAGTTACCACGCTAAGAATGTGGCCCCAGATAGTTACCACGCTAAGTATGTGGCCCCAGATAGTTACCACACTAAGAATGTGGCCCCAGATAGTTACCACGCTAAGAATGTGACCCCAGATACTTACCACACTAAGAATGTGACCCCAGATAGTTACCACACTAAGAATGTGGCCCCAGATAGTTACCACACTAAGAATGTGGCCCCAGATAGTTACCACGCTAAGAATGTGACCCCAGATAGTTACCACACTAAGAATGTGGCCCCAGATAGTTACCACGCTAAGAATGTGACCCCAGATAGTTACCACACTAAGAATGTGGCCCCAGATAGTTACCACACTAAGAATGTGGCCCCAGATAGTTACCACACTACGAATGTGGCCCCTGATAGTGTTACCACACTGAGAATGTCGCCTCAGAGTGTTACCACACTAAGAATGTGGCCCCAGATAGTTACCACACTAAGAATGTGGCCCCAGATAGTTACCACGCTAAGAATGTGGCCCCAGATAGTTACCACACTAGGAATGTGGCCCCAGATAGCTTCCACGCTAAGAATGTGGACCCAGATATTGTTACCAAGCTAAGAATGTCGCCACAGATAGTTACCACACTAAGAATGTGGCCCCAGATAGTTACCACGCTTAGAATGTGGCCCCAGATAGTTACCATGCTAAGAATGTTGCCCCAGATAGGGTTACCACTCTAAGAATGTCGTCCCAGATAGTTACCACACTAAGAATGTGGCCCCAGGTAGTTACCGCGCTAAGAATGTGGCCCCAGATAGTTACCACACTAAGAATGTGGCCCCAGATAGTTACCACGTTAAGAATGTGGCCCCAGATAGTTACTACGCTAAGAATGTGGCCCCAGATAGTTACCACACTAAGAATTTGGCCCCAGATAGTTACCGTGCTAAGAATGTGGCCCCAGATAGTTACCACGCTAAGAATGCGACCCCAGATAGTTACCACGTTAAGAATGTGGCCCCAGATAGTTACCACGCTAAGAATGTGGCCCCAGATAGTTACCACACTAAGAATGTGGCCCCAGATAGTGTTACCACACTAAGAATGTGGTCCCAGGTAGTTGCCATTTTAAGAATGTAGCCCCAGATAGTTACCACGCTTAGAATGTGGCCCCAGATAGAATTATCACGCAAAGAATGTGGCCCCAGATAGTTACCACGCAAAGAATGTCGCCCCAGATAGCTACCACGCTACGAATGTGGCCCCAGATAGAGTTACCACGCTAAGAATGTGGCCCCAGATACTGTTACCACGCTAAGAATTTCGCCCCAGATAGTTACTATGCTAAGAATGTCGCCCCAGATAGTTATCACACTAAGAATGTGGCCCCAGATAGTTACCACGCTAAGAATGTTGCCCCAGATAGTGTTACCACTCTACGAATGTCGTCCCAGATAGTTACCACACTAAGAATGTGGCCCCAGATAGTTACCACACTAAGAATGTGGCCCCAGATAGTTTCCACGCTAAGAATGTGGCCCCAGATAGTTACCACGCTAAGAATGTGGCCCAGATAGTTACCATGCTAAGAATGTGGCCCTAGATAATTACCACGCTAAGAATGTGGTCCCAGGTAGTTTCCGTACTAAGAATGTGGCCCCAGATAGTTACCACACTAAGAATGTGGCCCCAGATAGTTACCACACTAAGAATGTGGCCCCAGATAGTTACCACGCTAAGAATGTGGACACAGATATTGTTACCAAGCTAAGAATGTCGCCCCAGATAGTTACCACACTATGAATGTGGCCCGAGATAGTTACCACACTAAGAATGTGGCCCAGATAGTTACCATGCTAAGATTGTGGCCCAGATAGTTACCATGCTAAGAATGTCGCCTCCGATCGTTACCACACAAAGAATGTGGCACCAGATAGTGTTACCACACTAAGAATGTGGCCCCAGATAGTGTTACCACACTAAGAATGTGGCCCCAGATAGTTTCCATGCTAAGAATGTGGCCCCAGATAGTTACCATGCTACGAATGTGGCCCAGATAGTTACCACGCTAAGAATGTGACCCCAGATACTTACCACACTAAGAATGTGACCCCAGATAGTTACCACACTAAGAATGTGGCCCCAGATAGTTACCACACTAAGAATGTGGCCCCAGATAGTTACCACGCTAAGAATGTGACCCCAGATAGTTACCACACTAAGAATGTGGCCCCAGATAGTTACCACGCTAAGAATGTGACCCCAGATAGTTACCACACTAAGAATGTGGCCCCAGATAGTTACCACACTAAGAATGTGGCCCCAGATAGTTACCACACTACGAATGTGGCCCCTGATAGTGTTACCACACTGAGAATGTCGCCTCAGAGTGTTACCACACTAAGAATGTGGCCCCAGATAGTTACCACACTAAGAATGTGGCCCCAGATAGTTACCACGCTAAGAATGTGGCCCCAGATAGTTACCACACTAGGAATGTGGCCCCAGATAGCTTCCACGCTAAGAATGTGGACCCAGATATTGTTACCAAGCTAAGAATGTCGCCACAGATAGTTACCACACTAAGAATGTGGCCCCAGATAGTTACCACGCTTAGAATGTGGCCCCAGATAGTTACCATGCTAAGAATGTTGCCCCAGATAGGGTTACCACTCTAAGAATGTCGTCCCAGATAGTTACCACACTAAGAATGTGGCCCCAGGTAGTTACCGCGCTAAGAATGTGGCCCCAGATAGTTACCACACTAAGAATGTGGCCCCAGATAGTTACCACGTTAAGAATGTGGCCCCAGATAGTTACTACGCTAAGAATGTGGCCCCAGATAGTTACCACACTAAGAATTTGGCCCCAGATAGTTACCGTGCTAAGAATGTGGCCCCAGATAGTTACCACGCTAAGAATGCGACCCCAGATAGTTACCACGTTAAGAATGTGGCCCCAGATAGTTACCACGCTAAGAATGTGGCCCCAGATAGTTACCACACTAAGAATGTGGCCCCAGATAGTGTTACCACACTAAGAATGTGGTCCCAGGTAGTTGCCATTTTAAGAATGTAGCCCCAGATAGTTACCACGCTTAGAATGTGGCCCCAGATAGAATTATCACGCAAAGAATGTGGCCCCAGATAGTTACCACGCAAAGAATGTCGCCCCAGATAGCTACCACGCTACGAATGTGGCCCCAGATAGAGTTACCACGCTAAGAATGTGGCCCCAGATACTGTTACCACGCTAAGAATTTCGCCCCAGATAGTTACTATGCTAAGAATGTCGCCCCAGATAGTTATCACACTAAGAATGTGGCCCCAGATAGTTACCACGCTAAGAATGTTGCCCCAGATAGTGTTACCACTCTACGAATGTCGTCCCAGATAGTTACCACACTAAGAATGTGGCCCCAGATAGTTACCACACTAAGAATGTGGCCCCAGATAGTTTCCACGCTAAGAATGTGGCCCCAGATAGTTACCACGCTAAGAATGTGGCCCAGATAGTTACCATGCTAAGAATGTGGCCCTAGATAATTACCACGCTAAGAATGTGGTCCCAGGTAGTTTCCGTACTAAGAATGTGGCCCCAGATAGTTACCACACTAAGAATGTGGCCCCAGATAGTTACCACACTAAGAATGTGGCCCCAGATAGTTACCACGCTAAGAATGTGGACACAGATATTGTTACCAAGCTAAGAATGTCGCCCCAGATAGTTACCACACTATGAATGTGGCCCGAGATAGTTACCACACTAAGAATGTGGCCCAGATAGTTACCATGCTAAGATTGTGGCCCAGATAGTTACCATGCTAAGAATGTCGCCTCCGATCGTTACCACACAAAGAATGTGGCACCAGATAGTGTTACCACACTAAGAATGTGGCCCCAGATAGTGTTACCACACTAAGAATGTGGCCCCAGATAGTTTCCATGCTAAGAATGTGGCCCCAGATAGTTACCATGCTACGAATGTGGCCCAGATAGTTACCACACTAAGAATGTGGCCCCTGATAGTTACCACGCTAAGAATGTGGCCCCAGATAGTTACCACACTAAGAATGTGGCCCCAGATAATTACCACGCTAAGAATGTGGCCCCAGATAGTTACCACACTAAGAATGTGGCCCCAGATAGTTACCAAACTAAGAATGTGGCCCCAGATAGTTACCACACTAAGAATGTCGTCCCAGATAGTTACCACACAAAGAATGTGGCCCCAGATAGTGTTACCACACTAAGAATGTGGCCCCAGATAGTGTTACCACACTAAGAATGTGGCCCCAGATAGTTACCACGCTACGAATGTGGCCCAGATAGTTACCACACTAAGAATGTGGCCCCAGATAGTTACCACACTAAGAATGTGGCCCCAGATAGTTACCACGCTAAGAATGTGGCCCCAGATAGTTACCACACTAAGAATGTGGCCCCAGATAGTTACCACACTAAGAATATGGCCCCAGATAGTTACCACGCTAAGAATGTGGCCCCAGATAGTTACCACACTAAGAATGTGGCCCCAGATAGTTACCACACCAAGAATGTGGCCCAGATAGTTACCATGCTAAGAATGTGGCCCAGATAGTTACCATGCTAAGAATGTCGCCTCAGATAGTTACCACACAAAGAATGTGGCCCCAGATAGTGTTACCACACTAAGAATGTGGCCCCAGATAGTGTTACCACACTAAGAATGTGGCCCCAGATAGTTACCATGCTAAGAATGTGGCTCCAGATAGTTACCACGCTAAGAATGTGGCCCAGATAGTTACCACACTAAGAATGTGGCCCCAGATAGTTACCACGCGAAGAATGTGGCCCCAGCTAGTTACCACACTAAGAATGTGGCCCCAGATAGTTACCACGCTAAGAATGTGGCCCCAGATAGTTACCACACTAAGAATGTGGCCCCAGATAGTTACCACACTAAGAATGTGGCCCCAGATAGTTACCACACTAAGAATGTCGTCCCAGATAGTTACCACGCTAAGAATGTGGCCCCTGATATTGTTGCCACACTAAGAATGTCGCCTCAGATAGTTACCACACAAAGAATGTGGCCCCAGATAGTGTTACCACACTAAGAATGTGGCCCCAGATAGTTACCATGCGAAGAATGTGGCCCCAGATAGTTACCACGCTAAGAATGTGGCCCAGATAGTTACCACACTAAGAATGTGGCCCCAGATAGTTACCACGCGAAGAATGTGGCCCCAGCTAGTTACCACACTAAGAATGTGGCACAAGATAGTTACCACGCTAAGAATGTGGCCCCAGATAGTTACCACACTAAGAATGTGGCCCCAGATAGTTACCACACTAAGAATGTGGTCCCAGATAGTTACCACACTAAGAATATCGTCCCAGATAGTTACCACGCTAAGAATGTGGCCCCTGATATTGTTGCCACACTAAGAATGTCGCCTCAGATAGTTACCACACAAAGAATGTGGCCCCAGATAGTGTTACCACACTAAGAATGTGGCCCCAGATAGTTACCATGCTAAGAATGTGGCCCCAGATAGTTACCATGCTGAGAATGTGGCCCCAGATAGTTACCATGCTAAGAATCTGGCCCCAGATAGTGTTACCACACTAAGATTGTGGCCCCAGATTGTTATCACACTAAGAATGTGGCCCCAGATAGTGTTACCACACTAAGAATGTGGCCCCAGATAGTTACCACACTAAGAATGTGGCCCCAGATAGTGTTACCACACTAAGAATGTGGCCCCAGATAGTTACCACGCTAAGAATGTGGCCCCAGACAGTTACCACACTAAGAATGTGGCCCCAAATAGTTACCATGCTAAAAATGTGGCCCCAGATTTGGTTACCACACTAAGAATATGTTATACTCAAATTGTATGTCCGTTGAGACATAACCAATCACAGGCAAGTAGGCCTCTGACGTCATGCCAGACAGACAGTCACCAGCCATGCTCCCAGCAGCAGCCCAGTTCTCCCGACAGACTCAGAGTAGGTGGACCTCGGCTGGCCAGATATACGTCTTTTTGTCTCAGTCAATAAATATACAGAAGTGTCTACTGTGTCTACATTCAACCCCGCAAGGCCACGAATAAATGTGGCCCCAGATAGTGTTACCACACTAAGAATGTGGCCCCAGATAGTTACCACGCTAAGAATGTGGCCCCAGATAGTGTTACCACGCTAAGAATGTGGCCCCAGATAGGGTTACCACATTAAGAATGTGGCCCCAGATAGGGTTACCACACTAAGAATGTGGCCCCAGATAGTGTTACCACACTAAGAATGTGACCCCAGATAGTTACCACGCTAAGAATGTGGCCCCAGATAGTTACCACACTAAGAATGTGGCCCCAGATAGTTACCACGCTAAGAATGTGGCCCCAGATAGTGTTACCACGCTAAGAATGTGGCCCCAGATAGTTACCACACTAAGAATGTGGTCCAGATAGGGTTACCACACTAAGAATGTGGCCCCAGCGATAGTGTTACCATGCTACAATAGTGTTCTACCATGCTAGAATAGTGTTACGTACTGCTAGAATCCACTCAGTAAAACATCTAAATTACTGGGACCGACTAAAGAGCCTAAATCTGTACTCCCTTGAGCGCAGGCGGGAGAGATACATAATAATTTACACGTGGAAAATAATTGAGGGGCTGGTCCCAAACCTGCACACAGAAATAACATCACATGAGACCAGGAGGCATGGCAGGATGTGCAGAATACCCCCGTTGAAAAGCAGAGGTGCAACAGGTACCCTGAGAGAGAACTCTATCAACATCAGAGGCCCTAGACTGTTCAACACGCTTCCGCTACACATAAGGGGCATAACTGGCCGACCCCTCACAGTGTTCAAGAGAGAACTGGATAAGCACCTCCAAAGGATACCTGATCAACCAGGCTGTGACTCATACGTCAGGCTGCGAGCAGCCGCGTCCAACAGCCTGGTTGATCAGTCCAGCAACCAGGAGGCCTGGTCGACGACCGGGCCGCGGGGACACTAAGCCCCGGAAGCACCTCAAGGTAACCTCAAGGTAAGGTATGCTAAGAATGTGGTCCCAGATAGTGTTACCACACTAAGAATGTGGCCTCAGATAGTTACCACACTAAGAATGTGGCCCCAGATAGTTACCACACTAAGAATGTGGCCCCAGATAGTTACCACACTAAGAATGTGGCCCCAGATAGTGTTACCACGCTAAGAATGTGGTCCCAGATAGTGTTACCACACTAAGAATGTGGCCCCAGATAGTTACCACACTAAGAATGTGGCCCCAGATAGTTACCACGCTAAGTGGCCCCAGATAGTTACCACACTAAGAATGTGGCCCCAGATAGTTACCACGCTAAGAATGTGGCCCCAGATAGTTACCACGCTAAGAATGTGGCCCCAGATAGCTAGCACGCTAAGAATGTGGCCCCAGATAGTTACCACACTAAGAATGTGGCCCCAGATAGCTACCACGCTAAGAATGTGGCCCCAGATAGTTACCACACTAAGAATGTGACCCCAGATAGTTACCACACTAAGAATGTAGCCCCAGATAGTTACCATGCTAAGAATGTGGCCCCAGATAGTTACCACGCTAAGAATGTGGCCCCAGATAGTTACCACGCTAAGAATGTGGCCCCAGATAGGGTTACCACACTAAGAATGTGGCCCCAGATAGGGTTACCTCACTAAGAATGTGGCCCCAGATAGGGTTACCTCACTAAGAATGTGGCCCCAGATAGGGTTACCTCACTAAGAATGTGGCCCCAGATAGGGTTACCTCACTAAGAATGTGGCCCCAGATAGTTACCACGCTAAGAATGTGGCCCAGATAGTTACCACACTAAGAATGTGGCCCCAGATAGTTACCACGCTAAGAATGTGGCCCCAGATAGGGTTACCTAACTAAGAATGTGGCCCCAGATAGGCTTACCTCACTAAGAATGTGGCCCCAGATAGGGTTACCTCACTACGAATGTGGCCCCAGATAGTTACCACACTAAGAATGTGGCCCCAGATAGTTACCACGCTAAGAATGTGGCCCCAGATAGTTACCACACTAAGAATGTTGCCCCAGATAGTTACCACGCTAAGAATGTGGTCCCAGATAGGGTTACCTCACTAAGAATGTGGCCCCAGATAGTTACCACGCTAAGAATGTGGTCCCAGATAGTTACCACACTAAGTGGCCCCAGATAGTTACCACACTATGAACGTGGCCCCAGATAGGGTTACCTCACTAAGAATGTGGCCCCAGATAGGCTTACCTCACTAAGAATGTGGCCCCAGATAGTTACCACACTAAGAATGTGGCCCCAGATAGTTACCACGCTAAGAATGTGGCCCCAGATAGTTACCACGCTAAGAATGTGGCCCCAGATAATTACCACACTAAGAATGTGGCCCCAGATAGTTACCACGCTAAGAATGTGGTCCCAGATAGGGTTACCTCACTAAGAATGTGGCCCCAGATAGTTACCACGCTAAGAATGTGGTCCCAGATAGTTACCACACTAAGTGGCCCCAGATAGTTACCACACTAAGAATGTGGCCCCAGATAGTTACCACGCTAAGAATGTGGCCCCAGATAGTTACCACACTAAGTGGCCCCAGACAGTTACCACACTAAGAATGTGGCCCCAGATAGTTACCACGCTAAGAATGTGGCCCCAGATAGTTACCACGCTAAGTATGTGGCCCCAGATAGTTACCACACTAAGAATGTGGCCCCAGATATTTACCACACTAAGAATGTGGCCCCAGATAGTTACCACGCTAAGTATATGGCCCTAGATAGTTACCACGCTAAGAATGTGGCCCAGATAGTTACCACACTAAGAATGTGGCCCCACATAGTTACCACACTAAGAATGTGGCCCCAGATAGTTACCACACTAAGAATGTGGCCCCAGATAGTTACCACACTAAGAATGTGGCCCCAGATAGTTACCACACTAAGAATGTGGCCCCAGATAGTTACCACACTAAGAATGTGGCCCCAGATAATTACCACACTAAGAATGTGGCCCCAGATAGTTACCACACTAAGAATGTGACCCCAGATAGTTACCACACTAAGAATGTGGCCCCAGATAGTTACCACACTAAGAATGTGGCCCCAGATAGTTACCACACTAAGAATGTGACCCCAGATAGTTACCACACTAAGAATGTGGCCCCAGATAGTTACCACACTAAGAATGTGGCCCCAGATATTTACCACACTAAGAATGTGGCCCCAGATAGTTACCACACTAAGAATGTGGCCCCAGATAATTACCACACTTAGAATGTGGCCCCAGATAGTTACCACACTAAGAATGTGGCCCCAGATAGTTACCACACTAAGAATGTGGCCCCAGATAGTTACCACACTAAGAATGTGGCCCCAGATAGTTACCACACTAAGAATGTGGCCCCAGATAGTTACCACACTAAGAATGTGACCCCAGATAGTTACCACACTAAGAATGTGGCCCCAGATAGTTACCACACTAAGAATGTGGCCCCAGATAGTTACCACACTAAGAATGTGACCCCAGATAGTTTCCACACTAAGAATGTGGCCCCAGATAGTTACCACACTAAGAATGTGGCCCCAGATAGTTACCACACTAAGAATGTGACCCCAGATAGTTACCACACTAAGAATGTGACCCCAGATAGTTACCACACTAAGAATGTGGCCCCAGATAATTACCACACTAAGAATGTGGCCCCAGATAGTTACCACACTAAGAATGTGGCCCAAGATAGTTACCACACTAAGAATGTGGCCCCAGATAGTTACCACACTAAGAATGTGGCCCCAGATAGTTACCACACTAAGAATGTGGCCCCAGATAGTTACCACACTAAGAATGTGGCCCCAGATAGTTACCACACTAAGAATGTGGCTCCAGATAGTTACCACACTAAGAATGTGGCCCCAGATAGTTACCACACTAAGAATGTGGCCCCAGATAGTTACCACACTAAGAATGTGGCCCCAGATAGTCACCACGCTAAGAATGTGGCCCCAGATAGTTACCATGCTAAGAATCTGGCCCCAGATAGGGTTACCTCACTAAGAATGTGGGCCCAGATAGTTACCACACTAAGAATGTGGCCCCAGATAGTTACCACACTAAGAATGTGGCCCCAGATAGTGTTACCACACTAAGAATGTGGCCCCAGGTGGTGTTACCACACTAAGAATGTGGCCCCACATAGTTACCACACTAAGAATGTGGCCCCATATAGTTACCACACTAAGAATGTGGCCCCAGATAGTGTTACCACACTAAGAATGTGGCCCCAGATAGTTACCACACTAAGAATGTGGCCCCAGATAGTTACCACACTAAGAATGTGGCCCCAGATAGTTACCATGAGAGTATGCATGTGGGGGCCGACCATGCGGCGGCTGACTGCTGCGGCGCAAGTTAGCAACAGGTGCTACTTGTGCTGAAGCCATGTTGCTGATCACAGTGGTGGTTGTGATGTCAGACAGTTCTAAACGGTGGTCCCATGAAACAGCAATATGCAGGGGCAGGTGGTTGCAGGTGCGGGGCGCTCAAACAGCGTACCGCCTAGATCTCTCTGTGAGCGCCACGTGCTGCTGCTACCGGTGCCAAGAGAGGAATGATGTGAAGGTCTACCCAAGGTGTCACACCACCACTCGACCCCCGAACCCCTACCAATGAACTAGACCTCTCCTCTGTCTCCCAACCGTCTCCCCCTCCAGGCACACCAGCCACCCACACTGCCACTGCCCCACCTACTGACCTCCATCCTGACCCTTATCCTGACCCCCAGGAGGTCGTCACTCTGGCTTGTGTCAAAGCAATATTAAACCATATGATACAAGCTCACCCAGTCGTCCGCCAAATATTACAAAAGCAAACGGAACTTGAGAAAGCCCTCTGCCAGATTAAGACGACTTAGGACCAAATGCTCAAAATCCTGCAACAGCAGAGTTCGTCAAGTGGAGGTCCTGCCAGCCAGAACCTGGTGCAAGATGATGCAACACATGCTGCCGAGGTACGTCAGCAGACACAACAAGGACACCAACACAACAGCGTACGCAGCAACACCACTGCAGACAGCAACACCAAACACCATGGAATACACGATAACACACGTGAACATAATAATTACACGCATAGCGCATCTGATGACAAACAACTTCAAAATGGATAATCACATCGAAGAACATCTCACTATACTACAATGGAACTGCAATGGAGTTCGGAATAGATTTAATGACATCATACAGTACGTCCGTGAACACCAAACTGACGTCATAGTGCTACAGGAGACGCTGGTGGGTGATGACTTCAACCAAAGATTCAGCGGTTATCGCAAGTTCTCCCTGCCCTCTGGGGAAGAAAACGGGGGTCTCATCACTTTTGTAAACAACAACATTCCCGCACAGATTATTGATGACCTCCACATGGGGGATGAGTATGAATCATTGGGGTAACCCTTCACTTAAACAATAATTCCCTTCATATGATCAACCTATATGTGCCACAGACTAAACTTGACCTTGACACACTGCCTAAATTTGTTCATGAAGAACCTACCTTGCTGGTCGGTGACCTTAATGCCAGACACCCACACTTTGGTGCCAACTGCCATCAGCCCAATGTCAATGGACGGAAACTGTCACTCTGTTTCACCCAGTGACCACTGGGCACTGATTACCACCAACGACATGAGCAAGAGAACGATAGAGACAAATAAAAGAAAAAGGTTATCACTAGGACCGGATATGAGGCCGCACTTCATAAACAAGATGAGTGACTGGTTCACGGAATGCCAAATCCCAGGAGATATTGATACACTTGTTGATGACCTTAATAAACAAATTGAGAGCTGTCTCAGAGTTCCGAGCAGTACGACTGGGCGAAGTAACCCTCAGAGTAAGAAAATACAATGATATGAGGACGATTACATAAAGATGCTCAATGCAAATGTAAGAGACATAAGTAGAGAGTATTGGAGATATCTCACTGAAAGCAACCAAGAGCTGTTTAAAACTGTGTGTTAAGTTGCCAGAGAAGAGAAGATTAAAGAGCAGGAAAGACAATGGCTTAACTTTACTATCTCCATTGGAAGAAAAACATCTGCAAGACAAGTGTGGGCAAAAATTCAGATAGCTAATGGGGGCAGAGCCCGGCCTGCGGCTCACAAAGACCCCCAGGGTAAGGCTGAGGAACTAATTCACAAGTGGAGTGATGCAGCATCCTCCTCCTCCCTCACTGCAGAAATCAGCAGGGAACAGCTCCTGCGACATGATGACAGAAGAATTAGGATAACAAGAGCACAATCTAGTGATGACGAATAAGGGGAACCAACCACAGCCCAGGGGGTAAGGGGGGCTATGAAAAAGGGTAAAAGTACAGCACCTGGTGAAGATGGCGTCACCTACGACATACTCAATGCACTGTGTGAAGTGTCTGGGAATCCACTATTCCACCTGTTTAACAAGTCATTCCTAAGTGGAGTGTTGCCCACATAATGGAAATACGCAATAATTCTTCCCATACCGAAGCCCAATGACCCTGGGTATTGTCAGGCAACATCACCGTGCCAAGGTAACTGAGGAAAGGAGGATAGAAGCACAAATCAGCGAATCTGTATGATAGTACAACATAGTTGCAGCTGGCAATCCCAATCATTATAGACGAACGAAGAGGATGTGGCCGCGGGAGAGAATCGGTAATAGCGAGAATCTGTCTTTAATACAAATATCAATAGAGATTTGAAATGGAAACAACAGCTGAGCAGCGGAGTTGCTGCATTTGTGATGAGAGTGATGGACACCGCCTTGACCACTACCTGAGAGAATGTGAACATCTAAGAGACATTAGAAATATGTGTAGAATAATAAACCCCACATTGTTTAAGTTAAGAAAACACTATTTGTGAAATATTGATACTGCTCTTAAAATGATTTCCCCATTTTGCACCCGCAAGATAACGTAAGATTTTAAGGGTTGACAGATGTTAATCTTCTTGCTTGACAAGCTGTTAACTTGGGACAGTTAAGCGAGTCCCAGCTGTGCCTGTGTACAAGTGACAAGATGAACAACCCAGCGGGTTTGTCCACTCACAGGATGAGTGGCGCTGCCCAATACTGTCACTATGGCGGTGTGTCCACTCACAGGATGAGTGGCGCTGCCCAATACTGTCACTATGGCGGTGTGTCCACTCACAGGATGAGTAGCGCTGCCCAGTACTGTCACTATGGCGGTGTGTCCACTCACAGGATGAGTAGCGCTGCCCAGTACTGTAACTATGGCGGTGTGTCCACTCACAGGATGAGTGGCACTGCCCAATACTGTCACTATGGCGGTGTGTCCACTCACAGGATGAGTGACGCTGCCCAATACTGTCACTATGGCGGTGTGTCCACTCACAGGATGAGTGGCGCTGACCAATACTGTCACTATGGCGGTGTGTCCACTCACAGGATGAGTGGCGCTGCCCAATACTGTCACTATGGCGGTGTGTCCACTCACAGGATGAGTGACGCTGCCTAATACTGTCACTATGGCGGTGTGTCCACTCACAGGATGAGTAGCGCTGCCCAGTACTGTAACTATGGCGGTGTGTCCACTCACAGGATGAGTGGCGCTGCCCAATACTGTCACTATGGTGGTGTGTCCACTCACAGGATGAGTGGCGCAGACCAATACTGTCACTATGGTGGTGTGTCCACTCACAGGATGAGTGGCGCTGACCAATACTGTCACTATGGTGGTGTGTCCACTCACAGGATGAGTGGCGCTGCCCAATACTGTCACTATGGCGGTGTGTCCACTCACAGGATGAGTGGCGCTGACCAATACTGTCACTATGGTGGTGTGTCCACTCACAGGATGAGTGGCGCTGCCCAATACTGTCACTATGGCGGTGTGTCCACTCACAGGATGAGTGGCGCTGACCAATACTGTCACTATGGTGGTGTGTCCACTCACAGGATGAGTGGCGCTGCCCAATACTGTCACTATGGCGGTGTGTCCACTCACAGGATGAGTGGCGCTGACCAATACTGTCACTATGGTGGTGTGTCCACTCACAGGATGAGTGACGCTGCCCAATACTGTCACTATGGCGGTGTGTCCACTCACAGGATGAGTGGCGCTGACCAATACTATCACTATGGTGGTGTGTCAACTCACAGGATGAGTGACGCTGCCCAATACTGTCACTATGGTGGTGTGTACACTCACAGGATGAGTGGCGCTGCCCAATAAACTCGCCCCACATGACAAAATTAATAATTAACTTATGAAGATGACAAGGGTAAGGCGGCCAGTGTGGGAAGAAGTTAACAATATACTTGAGTGAGTGAGGCTGTGTTGTCAAGTTGTGTGGCAGAGACTGTGGTGTGTGTGAGGTGACGTGTGGGAGGAGGTTAGTCACGTCCGCCGGCTGCTGACTACCTGCATGGTGTAACTTCCTGTCCTTGGCACGTCCTGCTCCCTCGCCCTGCCTAAGTACGTGGTGCACGTACGAGCATCGTGCGCGGCGTACCTCGCAACTCCCCAGACAATACTGGGGATGTGAGGTCTGCTGCTCAAGCTGGGGATGTGAGGTCTGCTGCTCTAGCTGGGGATGTGAGGTCTGCTGCTCTAGCTGGGGATGTGAGGTCTGCTGCTCTAGCTGGGGATGTGAGGTCTGCTGCTCTAGCTGGGGATGTGAGGTCTGCTGCTCTAGCTGGGGATGAGAGGTCTGCTGCTCTAGCTGGGGATGTGAGGTCTGCTGCTCTAGCTGGGGATGTGAGGTCTGCTGCTCTAGCTGGGGATGTGAGGTCTGCTGCTCTAGCTGGGGATGTGAGGTCTGCTGCTGTAGTTGGGGATGTGAGGTCTGCTGCTCTAGCTGGGGATGTGAGGTCTGCTGCTCTAGCTGGGGATGTGAGGTCTGCTGCTGTAGCTGGGGATGTGAGGTCTGCTGCTCTAGCTGGGGATGTGAGGTCTCCTGCTCTAGCTGGGGATGTGAGGTCTGCTGCTCTAGCTGGGGATGTGAGGTCTGCTGCTCTAGCTGTGGATGTGAGGTCTGCTGCTCTAGCTGGGGATGTGAGGTCTCCTGCTCTAGCTGGGGATGTGAGGTCTGCTGCTCTAGCTGGGGATGTGAGGTCTGCTGCTCTAGCTGGGGATGTGAGGTCTGCTGCTCTAGCTGGGGATGTGAGGTCTGCTGCTCTAGCTGGGGATGTGAGGTCTGCTGCTCTAGCTGGGGATGTGAAGTCTGCTGCTCTAGCTGGGGATGTGAGGTCTGCTGCTGTAGCTGGGGATGTGAGGTCTGCTGCTGTAGCTGGGGATGTGAGGTCTGCTGCTCTAGCTGGGGATGTGAGGTCTGCTGCTCTAGCTGGGGATGTGAGGTCTGCTGCTCTAGCTGGGATGTGAGGTCTGCTGCTCTAGCTGGGGATGTGAGGTCTGCTGCTCTAGCTGGGGATGTGAGGTCTGCTGCTCTAGCTGGGGATGTGTGGTCTGCTGCTCTAGCTGGGGATGTGAGGTCTGCTGCTCTGGCTGGGGATGTGAGGTCTGCTGCTCTAGCTGGGGATGTGAGGTCTGCTGCTCGAGCTGGGGATGTGAGGTCTGCTGCTCTAGCTGGGGATGTGAGGTCTGCTGCTCTAGCTGGGGATGTGAGGTCTGCTGCTCTAGCTGGGGATGTGAGGTCTGCTGCTCTAGCTGGGGATGTGAGGTCTGCTGCTCTAGCTGGGGATGTGTGGTCTGCTGCTGTAGCTGGGGATGTGAGGTCTGCTGCTCTAGCTGGGGATGTGAGGTCTGCTGCTGTAGCTGGGGATGTGAGGTCTGCTGCTGTAGCTGGGGATGTGAGGTCTGCTGCTCTAGCTGGGGATGTGAGGTCTGCTGCTCTAGCTGGGGATGTGAGGTCTGCTGCTCTAGCTGGGGATGTGAGGTCTGCTGCTGTAGCTGGGGATGTGAGGTCTGCTGCTGTAGCTGGGGATGTGAGGTCTGCTGCTCTAGCTGGGGATGTGAGGTCTGCTGCTCTAGCTGGGGATGTGAGGTCTGCTGCTGTAGCTGGGGATGTGAGGTCTGCTGCTCTAGCTGGGGATGTGTGGTCTGCTGCTGTAGCTGGGGAGGTGAGGTCTGCTGCTCTAGCTGGGGATGTGAGGTCTGCTGCTCTAGCTAGGGATGTGAGGTCTGCTGCTCTAGCTGGGGATGTGAGGTCTCCTGCTCTAGCTGGGGATGTGAGGTCTCCTGCTCTAGCTGGGGATGTGAGGTCTGCTGCTCTAGCTGGGGATGTGAGGTCTTCTGCTCTAGCTGGGGATGTGAGGTCTGCTGCTCTAGCTGAGGATGTGAGGTCTGCTGCTCTAGCTGGGGATGTGAGGTCTGCTGCTCTAGCTGGGGATGTGAGGTCTGCTGCTCTAGCTGGGGATGTGAGGTCTGCTGCTCTAGCTGGGGATGTGAGGTCTGCTGCTCTAGCTGGGGATGTGAGGTCTGCCGCTCTAGCTGGGGATGTGAGGTCTGCCGCTCTAGCTGGGGATGTGAGGTCTGCCGCTCTAGCTGGGGATGTGGGGTCTGCCGCTCTAGCTGGGGATGTGAGGTCTGCTGCTCTAGCTGGGGATGTGAGGTCTGCTGCTCTAGCTGGGGATGTGAGGTCTGCTGCTCTAGCTGGGGATGTGAGGTCTGCTGCTCTAGCTGGGAGGTGAGGTCTGCTGCTCTAGCTGGGGATGTGGGGTCTGCTGCTCTAGCTGGGGATGTGAGGTCTGCTGCTCTAGCTGGGGATGTGAGGTCAGCTGCTCTAGCTGGGGATGTGAGGTCTGCTGCTCTAGCTGGGGATGTGGGGTCTGCTGCTCTAGCTGGGGATGTGAGGTCTGCTGCTCTAGCTGGGGATGTGAGGTCTGCTGCTCTAGCTGGGGATGTGAGGTCTGCTGCTCTAGCTGGGGATGTGAGGTCAGCTGCTCTAGCTGGGGATGTGAGGTCTGCTGCTCTAGCTGGGGATGTGGGGTCTGCTGCTATAGCTGGGGATGTGAGGTCTGCTGCTCTAGCTGGGGATGTGAGGTCTGCTGCTCTAGCTGGGGATGTGAGGTCTGCTGCTCTAGCTGGGGATGTGAGGTCTGCTGCTCTAGCTGGGGATGTGAGGTCTGCTGCTCTAGCTGGGGATGTGAGATCTGCTGCTCTAGCTGGGATGTGCGGTTCTGCTGCTCTAGCTGGGGATGTGAGGTCTGCTGCTCTAGCTGGGGATGTGAGGTCTGCTGCTCTAGCTGGGGATGTGAGGTCTGCCGCTCTAGCTGGGGATGTGAGTAGGTCTGCCGCTCTAGCTGGGGATGTGAGGTCTGCCGCTCTAGCTGGGGATGTGGGTCTGCCGCTCTAGCTGGGGATGTGAGGTCTGCCGCTCTAGCTGGGGATGTGAGGTCTGCCGCTCTAGCTGGGGATGTGAGGTCTGCTGCTCTAGCTGGGGATGTGAGGTCTGCTGCTGTAGCTGGGGATGTGAGGTCTGCTGCTCTAGCTGGGGATGTGAGGTCTGCTGCTGTAGCTGGGGATGTGAGGTCTGCCTGCTTAGCTGGGGATGTGAGGTCTGCTGCTGCTAGCTGGGGATGTGAGGTCTGCATGCTCTAGCTGGGGATGTGAGGTCTGCTGCTCTAGCTGGGGATGTGAGGTCTGCTGCTGTAGCTGGGGATGTGAGGTCTGCTGCTCTAGCTGGGGATGTGAGGTCTGCTGCTTCTAGCTGGGATGTGAGGTCTGATCTGCTCTAGCTGGGGATGTGAGGTCTGCTGCTCTAGATGGGGATGTGAGGTCTGCTGCTGTAGCTGGGATGTGAGGTCTGCTGCTCTAGCTGGGGACTGTGAGGTCTGCTGCTGTAGCTGGGGATGTGAGGTCTGCTGCTACTCTAGCTGGGGATGTGAGGTCTGCTGCTCTAGCTGGGGATGTGAGGTCTGCTGCTCTAGCTGGGGGATGTGAGGTCTGCTGCTCTAGCTGGGGATGTGAGGTCTGCTGCTCTAGCTGGGATGTGAGGTCTGCCGCTCTAGCTGGGGATGTGAGGTCTGCCGCTCTAGCTGGGGATGTGAGGTCTTGCTCTAGCTGGGGATGTGGGTCTGCTGCTCTAGCTGGGGATGTGAGGTCTGCTGCTCTAGCTGGGGATGTGAGGTCTGCTGCTCTAGCTGGGGATGTGAGGTCTGCTGCTCTAGCTGGGGATGTGAGGTCTGCTGCTCTAGCTGGGGTGAGGTCTGCTGCTCTAGCTGGGGATGTGAGGTCTGCTGCTCTAGCTGGGGATGTGAGGTCTGCTGCTCTAGCTGGGGATGTGAGGTCTGCTCTAGCTGGGGATGTGAGGTCTGCTGCTCTAGCTGGGAGGTGAGGTCTGCTGCTCTAGCTGGGGATGTGAGGTCTGCTGCTCTAGCTGGGGATGTGAGGTCTGCTGCTCTAGCTGGGGATGTGAGGTCTGCTGCTCTAGCTGGGGATGTGAGGTCTGCTGCTCTAGCTGGGGATGTGGGTCTGCTGCTCTAGCTGGGGATGTGAGGTCTGCTGCTCTAGCTGGGGATGTGAGGTCTGCTGCTCTAGCTGGGGATGTGAGGTCTGCTGCTCTAGCTGGGGATGTGAGGTCTGCTGCTCTAGCTGGGGATGTGAGGTCTGCTGCTCTAGCTGGGGATGTGGGTCTGCTGCTCTAGCTGGGGATGTGAGGTCTGCTGCTCTAGCTGGGATGTGGGGTTGCTGCTCTAGCTGGGGATGTGAGGTCTGCTGCTCTAGCTGGGGATGTGAGGTCTGCTGCTCTAGCTGGGGATGTGGGTCTGCTGCTCTAGCTGGGGATGTGAGGTCTGCTGCTCAGCTGGGGATGTGAGGTCTGCTGCTCTAGCTGGGGATGTGAGGTCTGATGCTCTAGCTGGGGATGTGAGGTCTGCCGCTCTAGCTGGGGATGTGAGGTCTGCTGCTCTAGCTGGGGATGTGAGGTCTGCTGCTCTAGCTGGGGATGTGGGTCTGCTGCTCTAGCTGGGGATGTGAGGTCTGCCGCTCTAGCTGGGGATGTGAGGTCTGCTGCTCTAGCTGGGGATGTGAGGTCTGCTGCTCTAGCTGGGGATGTGGGTCTGCTGCTGTAGCTGGGGATGTGAGGTCTGCTGCTCTAGCTGGGGATGTGAGGTCTGCTGCTGTAGCTGGGGATGTGAGGTCTGCTGCTCTAGCTGGGGATGTGAGGTCTGCTGCTAGCTGGGGATGTGAGGTCTGCTGCTGTAGCTGGGGATGTGAGGTCTGCTGCTCTAGCTGGGGATGTGAGGTCTGCTGCTCTAGCTGGGATGTGAGGTCTGCTGCTCTAGCTGGGGATGTGAGGTCTGCTGCTGTAGCTGGGGATGTGAGGTCTGCTGCTCTAGCTGGGGATGTGAGGTCTGCTGCTCTAGCTGGGGATGTGAGGTCTGCTGCTCTAGCTGGGGATGTGAGGTCTGCTGCTCTAGCTGGGGATGTGGGTCTGCTGCTCTAGCTGGGGATGTGAGGTCTGCTGCTCTAGCTGGGGATGTGAGGTCTGCTGCTCTAGCTGGGGATGTGAGGTCTGCTGCTGTAGCTGGGGATGTGAGGTCTGCTGCTCTAGCTGGGGATGTGAGGTCTCTGCTCTAGCTGGGGATGTGAGGTCTGCTGCTCTAGCTGGGGATGTGAGGTCTGCTGTCTAGCTGGGGATGTGAGGTCTGCTGCTCTAGCTGGGGATGTGAGGTCTGCTGCTCTAGCTGGGGATGTGAGGTCTGCTGCTCTAGCTGGGGATGTGAGGTCTGCTGCTGTAGCTGGGGATGTGAGGTCTGCTGCTCTAGCTGGGGATGTGTGGTCTGCTGCTGTAGCTGGGGATGTGAGGCTGCTGCTCTAGCTGGGGATGTGAGGTCTGCTGCTGTAGCTGGGGATGTGGGTCTGCTGCTCTAGCTGGGGATGTGAGGTCTGCTGCTGTAGCTGGGGATGTGAGGTCTGCTGCTCTAGCTGGGGATGTGAGGTCTGCTGCTGTAGCTGGGGATGTGAGGTCTGCTGCTGTAGCTGGGGATGTGAGGTCTGCTGCTGTAGCTGGGGATGTGAGGTCTGCTGCTCTAGCTGGGGATGTGAGGTCTGCTGCTGTAGCTGGGGATGTGAGGTCTGCTGCTCTAGCTGGGGATGTGTGGTCTGCTGCTGTAGCTGGGGATGTGAGGTCTGCTGCTCTAGCTGGGGATGTGAGGTCTGCTGCTAGCTGGGGATGTGGGTCTGCTGCTCTAGCTGGGGATGTGAGGTCTGTGCTCTAGCTGGGGATGTGAGGTCTGCTGCTCTAGCTGGGGATGTGAGGTCTGCCGCTCTAGCTGGGGATGTGAGGTCTGCGCTCTAGCTGGGATGTGAGGTCTGCCGCTCTAGCTGGGGATGTGGGAGTCTGCTGCTCTAGCTGGGGATGTGAGTCTGCTGCTCTAGCTGGGGATGTGAGGTCTGCTGCTCTAGCTGGGGATGTGAGGTCTGCTGCTCTAGCTGGGGATGTAGGTCTGCTGCTCTAGCTGGAGGTGAGGTCTGCTGCTCTAGCTGGGATGTGGGTCTGCTGCTCTAGCTGGGGGATGTGAGGTCTGCTTCTAGCTGGGATGTGAGGTCTGCTGCTCTAGCTGGGGATGTGAGGTCTGCTGCTCTAGCTGGGGATGGGGTCTGCTGCTCTAGCTGGGGATGTGAGGTCTGCTGCTCTAGCTGGGGATGTGAGGTCTGCTGCTCTAGCTGGGGATGTGAGGTCTGCTGCTTAGCTGGGGATGTGAGGTCAGCTGCTCTAGCTGGGGATGTGAGGTCTGCTGCTCTAGCTGGGGATGTGGGGTCTGCTGCTATAGCTGGGGATGTGAGGTCTGCTGCTCTAGCTGGGGATGTGAGGTCTGCTGCTCTAGCTGGGGATGTGAGGTCTGCTGCTCTAGCTGGGGATGTGAGGTCTGCTGCTCTAGCTGGGGATGTGAGGTCTGCTGCTCTAGCTGGGGATGTGAGGTCTGCTGCTCTAGCTGGGGATGTGAGGTCTGCTGCTCTAGCTGGGGATGTGAGGTCTGCTGCTCTAGCTGGGATGTGAGGTCTGCTGCTCTAGCGGGATGTGGGTCTGCCTGCTCTAGCTGGGGATGTGAGGTCTGCTGCTCTAGCTGGGGATGTGAGGTCTGCTGCTCTAGCTGGGGATGTGAGGTCTGCTGCTCTAGCTGGGGATGTGAGGTCTGCTGCTCTAGCTGGGGATGTGAGGTCTGCTGCTCTAGCTGGGGATGTGAGGTCTGCTGCTCTAGCTGGGGATGTGAGGTCTGCTGCTCTAGCTGGGGATGTGAGGTCTGCTGCTCTAGCTGGGGATGTGAGGTCTGCTGCTCTAGCTGGGGATGTGAGGTCTGCTGCTTAGCTGGGGATGTAGGTCTGCTGCTCTAGCTGGGGATGTGAGGTCTGCTGCTGTAGCTGGGGATGTGAGGTCTGCTGCTTCTAGCTGGGGATGTGAGGTCTGCCTGCTTAGCTGGGATGTGAGGTCTGCTGCTCTAGCTGGGGATGTGAGGTCTGCTGCTCTAGCTGGGGATGTGGGTCTGCTCTAGCTGGGGATGTGAGGTCTGCTGCTCTAGCTGGGGATGTGAGGTCTGCTGCTGTAGCTGGGGATGTGAGGTCTGCTGCTCTAGCTGGGGATGTGAGGTCTGCTGCTCTAGCTGGGGATGTGAGGTCTGCTGCTCTAGCTGGGGATGTGAGGTCTGCTGCTCTAGCTGGGGATGTGAGGTCTGCTGCTCTAGCTGGGGATGTGAGGTCTGCTGCTCTAGCTGGGGATGTGAGGTCTGCTGCTTAGCTGGGGATGTGGGTCTGCTCTAGCTGGGGATGTGAGGTCTGCTGCTCTAGCTGGGGATGTGAGGTCTGCTGCTCTAGCTGGGGATGTGAGGTCTGCTGCTCTAGCTGGGGATGTGAGGTCGCTGCTCTAGCTGGGGATGTGAGGTCTGCTGCTCTAGCTGGGGATGTGGGTCTGCTGCTCTAGCTGGGGATGTGAGGTCTGCTGCTCTAGCTGGGGATGTGAGGTCTGCTGCTCTAGCTGGGGATGTGAGGTCTGCTGCTCTAGCTGGGGATGTGAGGTCTGCTGCTCTAGCTGGGGATGTGAGGTCTGCTGCTCTAGCTGGGGATGTGAGGTCTGCTGCTCTAGCTGGGGATGTGAGGTCTGCTGCTCTAGCTGGGGATGTGAGGTCTGCTGCTCTAGCTGGGGATGTGAGGTCTGCTGCTCTAGCTGGGGATGTGGGTCTGCTGCTCTAGCTGGGGATGTGAGGTCTGCTGCTCTAGCTGGGGATGTGAGGTCTGCTGCTCTAGCTGGGGATGTGAGGTCTGCTGCTCTAGCTGGGGATGTGAGGTCTGCCTGCTCTAGCTGGGGATGTGAGGTCTGCTGCTCTAGCTGGGGATGTGAGGTCTGCTGCTCTAGCTGGGGATGTGGGGTCTGCTGCTCTAGCTGGGGATGTGAGGTCTGCTGCTCTAGCTGGGGATGTGAGGTCTGCTGCTCTAGCTGGGGATGTGAGGTCTGCTGCTCTAGCTGGGGATGTGAGGTCTGCTGCTCTAGCTGGGGATGTGAGGTCTGCTGCTCTAGCTGGGGATGTGAGGTCTGCTGCTCTAGCTGGGGATGTGAGGTCTGCTGCTTAGCTGGGGATGTGAGGTCTGCTGCTCTAGCTGGGATGTGAGGTCTGCTGCTCTAGCTGGGGATGTGAGGTCTGCTGCTCTAGCTGGGGATGTGAGGTCTGCTGCTCTAGCTGGGGATGTGAGGTCTGCTGCTCTAGCTGGGGATGTGAGGTCTGCTGCTCTAGCTGGGGATGTGAGGTCTGCTGCTCTAGCTGGGGATGTGAGGTCTGCTGCTCTAGCTGGGGATGTGAGGTCCTGCTGTAGCTGGGGATGTGAGGTCTGCTGCTCTAGCTGGGGATGTGAGGTCTGCTGCTCTAGCTGGGGATGTGAGGTCTGCTGCTCTAGCTGGGGATGTGAGGTCTGCTGCTCTAGCTGGGGATGTGAGGTCTGCTGCTCTAGCTGGGATGTGAGGTCTGTGCTGTAGCTGGGGATGTGAGGTCTGCTGCTCTAGCTGGGGATGTGAGGTCTGCTGCTCTAGCTGGGGATGTGAGGTCTGCTGCTCTAGCTGGGGATGTGAGGTCTGCTGCTCTAGCTGGGGATGTGAGGTCTGCTGCTCTAGCTGGGGATGTGAGGTCTCTGCTCTAGCTGGGGATGTGAGGTCTGCTGCTCTAGCTGGGGATGTGAGGTCTGCTGCTCTAGCTGGGGATGTGAGGTCTGCTGCTCTAGCTGGGGATGTGAGGTCTGCTGCTCTAGCTGGGGATGTGAGTCTGCTGCTCTAGCTGGGGATGTGAGGTCTGCTGCTCTAGCTGGGGATGTGAGGTCTGCTGCTCTAGCTGGGGATGTGAGGTCTGCTGCTCTAGCTGGGGATGTGAGGTCTGCTGCTCTAGGGGATGTGAGGTCTGCTGCTCTAGCTGGGGATGTGAGGTCTGCTGCTCTAGCTGGGGATGTGAGGTCTGCTGCTCTAGCTGGGGATGTGAGGTCTGCTGCTCTAGCTGGGGATGTGAGGTTGCTGCTCTAGCTGGGGATGTGAGGTCTGCTGCTCTAGCTGGGATGTGAGGTCTGCTGCTCTAGCTGGGGATGTGAGGTCTGCTGCTCTAGCTGGGGATGTGAGGTCTGCTGCTCTAGCTGGGGATGTGAGGTCTGCTGCTCTAGCTGGGAGGTGAGGTCTGCTGCTCTAGCTGGGGATGTGAGGTCTGCTGCTCTAGCTGGGGATGTGAGGTCTGCTGCTCTAGCTGGGATGTGAGGTCTGCTGCTCTAGCTGGGGATGTGAGGTCTGCTGCTCTAGCTGGGGATGTGAGGTCTGCTGCTCTAGCTGGGGATGTGAGGTCTGCTGCTCTAGCTGGGGATGTGAGGTCTGCTGCTCTAGCTGGGGATGTGAGGTCTGCTGCTAGCTGGGGATGTGAGGTCTGCTGCTCTAGCTGGGGATGTGAGGTCTGCTGCTCTAGCTGGGGATGTGAGGTCTGCTGCTGTAGCTGGGGATGTGAGGTCTGCTGCTCTAGCTGGGGATGTGGTCTGCTGCTGTAGCTGGGGATGTGAGGTCTGCTGCTCTAGCTGGGGATGTGAGGTCTGCTGCTCTAGCTGGGGATGTGAGGTCTGCTGCTCTAGCTGGGGATGTGAGGTCTCCTGCTCTAGCTGGGGATGTGAGGTCTGCTGCTCTAGCTGGGGATGTGAGGTCTGCTGCTCTAGCTGGGGATGTGAGGTCTGCTGCTAGCTGGGGATGTGAGGTCTGCTGCTCTAGCTGGGGATGTGGGGTCTGCCGCTCTAGCTGGGGATGTGAGGTCTGCTGCTCTAGCTGGGGATGTGAGGTCTGCTGCTCTAGCTGGGGATGTGAGGTCTGCTGCTCTAGCTGGGGATGTGAGGTCTGCTGCTCTAGCTGGGGATGTGAGGTCTGCTGCTCTAGCTGGGGATGTGGAGGTCTGTGCTCTAGCTGGGGATGTGAGGTCTGCTGCTCTAGCTGGGGATGTGAGGTCTGCTGCTCTAGCTGGGGATGTGAGGTCTGCTGCTCTAGCTGGGGATGTAGGTCTGCTGCTCTAGCTGGGGATGTGAGGTCTGCTGCTCTAGCTGGGGATGTGAGGTCTGCTGCTCTAGCTGGGGATGTGAGGTCTGCTGCTCTAGCTGGGGATGTGAGGTCTGCTGCTCTAGCTGGGGATGTGAGGTCTGCTGCTCTAGCTGGGGATGTGGGTCTGCTGCTCTAGCTGGGGATGTGAGGTCTGCTGCTCTAGCTGGGGATGTGAGGTCTGCTGCTCTAGCTGGGGATGTGAGGTCTGCTGCTCTAGCTGGGGATGTGAGGTCTGCTGCTCTAGCTGGGGATGTGAGGTCTGCTGCTCTAGCTGGGGATGTGAGGTCTGCTGCTCTAGCTGGGATGTGGGTCTGCTGCTCTAGCTGGGGATGTGAGGTCTGCTGCTCTAGCTGGGGATGTGAGGTCTGCTGCTCTAGCTGGGGATGTGAGGTCTGCTGCTCTAGCTGGGGATGTGAGGTCTGCTGCTCTAGCTGGGGATGTGAGGTCTGCTGCTCTAGCTGGGGATGTGAGGTCTGCTGCTCTAGCTGGGGATGTGAGGTCTGCTGCTCTAGCTGGGGATGTGAGGTCTGCTGCTCTAGCTGGGGATGTGAGGTCTGCTGCTCTAGCTGGGGATGTGAGGTCTGCTGCTCTAGCTGGGGATGTGTGGTCTGCTGCTCTAGCTGGGGATGTGAGGTCTGCTGCTCTAGCTGGGGATGTGAGGTCTGCTGCTCTAGCTGGGGATGTGAGGTCTGCTGCTCTAGCTGGGGATGTGAGGTCTGCTGCTCTAGCTGGGGATGTGAGGTCTGCTGCTGTAGCTGGGGATGTGAGGTCTGCTGCTCTAGCTGGGGATGTGAGGTCTGCTGCTCTAGCTGGGGATGTGAGGTCTGCTGCTCTAGCTGGGGATGTGAGGTGCTGCGTCTAGCTGGGGATGTGAGGTCTGCTGCTCTAGCTGGGGATGTGAGGTCTGCTGCTCTAGCTGGGGATGTGAGGTCTGCTGCTCTAGCTGGGGATGTGAGGTCTGCTGCTCTAGCTGGGGGTGAGGTCTGCTGCTCTAGCTGGGGATGTGAGGTCTGCTGCTCTAGCTGGGGATGTGAGGTCTGCCGCTCTAGCTGGGGATGTGAGGTCTGCTGCTCTAGCTGGGGATGTGAGGTCTGCTGCTCTAGCTGGGGATGTGAGGTCTGCTGCTCTAGCTGGGGATGTGAGGTCTGCTGCTCTAGCTGGGGATGTGAGGTCTGCTGCTCTAGCTGGGGATGTGAGGTCTGCTGCTCTAGCTGGGGATGTGAGGTCTGCTGCTCTAGCTGGGATGTGAGGTCTGCTGCTCTAGCTGGGGATGTGTGGGTCTGCTGCTCTAGCTGGGATGTGAGGTCTGCTGCTCTAGCTGGGGATGTGAGGTCTGCTGCTCTAGCTGGGGATGTGAGGTCTGCTGCTCTAGCTGGGATGTGAGGTCTGCTGCTCTAGCTGGGGATGTGAGGTCTGCTGCTCTAGCTGGGGATGTGAGGTCTGCTGCTCTAGCTGGGGATGTGGGTCTGCTGCTCTAGCTGGGATGTGAGGTCTGCTGCTCTAGCTGGGGATGTGAGGTCTGCTGCTCTAGCTGGGGATGTGAGGTCTGCTGCTCTAGCTGGGGATGTGAGGTCTGCTGCTCTAGCTGGGGATGTGAGGTCTGCTGCTCTAGCTGGGGATGTGAGGTCTGCTGCTCTAGCTGGGGATGTGAGGTCTGCTGCTCTAGCTGGGGATGTGAGGTCTGCTGCTCTAGCTGGGGATGTGAGGTCTGCTGCTCTAGCTGGGGATGTGAGGTCTGCTGCTCTAGCTGGGGATGTGAGGTCTGCTGCTCTAGCTGGGGATGTGAGGTCTGCTGCTCTAGCTGGGGATGTGAGGTCTGCTGCTCTAGCTGGGGATGTGAGGTCTGCTGCTCTAGCTGGGGATGTGAGGTCTGCTGCTCTAGCTGGGGATGTGAGGTCTGCTGTAGCTGGGGATGTGAGGTCTGCTGCTCTAGCTGGGGATGTGAGGTCTGCTGCTCTAGCTGGGGATGTGAGGTCTGCGCTCTAGCTGGGATGTGAGGTCTGCTGCTCTAGCTGGGGATGTGAGGTCTGCTGCTCTAGCTGGGGATGTGAGGTCTGCTGCTCTAGCTGGGGATGTGAGGTCTGCTGCTCTAGCTGGGGATGTGAGGTCTGCTGCTCTAGCTGGGGATGTGAGGTCTGCTGCTCTAGCTGGGGATGTGAGGTCTGCTGCTCTAGCTGGGGATGTGAGGTCTGCTGCTCTAGCTGGGGATGTGAGGTCTGCTGCGTAGCTGGGGATGTGAGGTCTGCTGCTCTAGCTGGGGATGTGAGGTCTGCTGCTCTAGCTGGGGATGTGAGGTCTGCTGCTCTAGCTGGGGATGTGAGGTCTGCTGCTCTAGCTGGGGATGTGAGGTCTGCTGCTCTAGCTGGGGATGTGAGGTCTGCTGCTCTAGCTGGGGATGTGAGGTCTGCTGCTAGCTGGGGATGTGAGGTCTGCTGCTCTAGCTGGGGATGTGAGGTCTGCTGCTCTAGCTGGGGATGTGAGGTCTGCTGCTCTAGCTGGGGATGTGAGGTCTGCTGCTCTAGCTGGGGATGTGAGGTCTGCTGCTCTAGCTGGGGATGTGAGGTCTGCTGCTCTAGCTGGGGATGTGAGGTCTGCTGCTCTAGCTGGGGATGTGAGGTCTGCTGCTCTAGCTGGGATGTGAGGTCTGCTGCTCTAGCTGGGGATGTGAGGTCTGCTGCTCTAGCTGGGGATGTGAGGTCTGCTGCTCTAGCTGGGGATGTGAGGTCTGCTGCTCTAGCTGGGGATGTGAGGTCTGCTGCTCTAGCTGGGGATGTGAGGTCTGCTGCTCTAGCTGGGGATGTGAGGTCTTGCTCTAGCTGGGGATGTGAGGTCTGCTGCTCTAGCTGGGGATGTGAGGTCTGCTGCTCTAGCTGGGGATGTGAGGTCTGCTGCTCTAGCTGGGGATGTGAGGTCTGCTGCTCTAGCTGGGGATGTGAGGTCTGCTGCTCTAGCTGGGGATGTGAGGTCTGCTGCTCTAGCTGGGGATGTGAGGTCTGCTGCTCTAGCTGGGGATGTGAGGTCTGCTGCTCTAGCTGGGGATGTGAGGTCTGCTGCTCTAGCTGGGGATGTGAGGTCTGCTGCTCTAGCTGGGGATGTGAGGTCTGCTGCTCTAGCTGGGGATGTGGGGTCTGCGCTCTAGCTGGGGATGTGAGGTCTGCTGCTCTAGCTGGGGATGTGAGGTCTGCGCTCTAGCTGGGGATGTGAGGTCTGCTGCTCTAGCTGGGGATGTGTGGTCTGCTGCTGTAGCTGGGGATGTGAGGTCTGCTGCTCTAGCTGGGGATGTGAGGTCTGCTGCTGTAGCTGGGGATGTGAGGTCTGCTGCTGTAGCTGGGGATGTGAGGTCTGCTGCTGTAGCTGGGGATGTGAGGTCTGCAGCTGTAGCTGGGGATGTGAGGTCTGCTGCTCTAGCTGGGGATGTGAGGTCTGCTGCTCCAGCTGGGGATGTGAGGTCTGCTGCTGTAGCTGGGGATATGAGGTCTGCTGCTGTAGCTGGGGATGTGAGGTCTGCTGCTGTAGCTGGGGATGTGAGGTCTGCTGCTCTAGCTGGGGTTGTGAGGTCTGCTGCTGTAGCTGGGGATGTGAGGTCTGCTGCTCTAGCTGGGGATGTGTGGTCTGCTGCTAGCTGGGGATGTGAGGTCTGCTACTCTAGCTGGGGATGTGAGGTCTGCTGCTCTAGCTGGGGATGTCAGGTCTGCTGCTCTAGCTGGGGATGTGAGGTCTGCTGCTCTAGCTGGGGATGTGAGGTCAGCTGCTCTAGCTGGGGATGTGAGGTCTGCTGCTCTAGCTGGGGATGTGGGGTCTGCTGCTCTAGCTGGGGATGTGAGGTCTGCTGCTCTAGCTGGGGATGTGAGGTCTGCTGCTCTAGCTGGGGATGTGAGGTCTGCTGCTCTAGCTGGGGATGTGAGGTCTGCTGCTCTAGTTGGGGATGTGAGGTCTGCTGCTCTAGCTGGGGATGTGAGGTCTGCTGCTCTAGCTGGGGATGTGGGTCTGCTGCTCTAGCTGGGGATGTGAGGTCTGCTGCTCTAGCTGGGGATGTGAGGTCTGCTGCTCTAGCTGGGATGTGCGGTCTGCTGCTCTAGCTGGGGATATGAGGTCTGTGCTCTAGCTGGGGATGTGCGGTCTGCTGCTCTAGCTGGGGATATGAGGTCTGCTGCTCTAGCTGGGGATGTGAGGTCTGCTGCTCTAGCTGGGGATGTGAGGTCTGCTGCTCTAGCTGGGGATGTGAGGTCTGCGTCTCTAGCTGGGGATGTGAGGTCTGCCGCTCTAGCTGGGGATGTGAGGTCTGCCGCTCTAGCTGGGGATGTGAGGTCTGCGCTCTAGCTGGGGATGTGAGGTCTGCTGCTCTAGCTGGGGATGTGAGGTTGCTCTAGCTGGGATGTGGGCCTGCTGCTCTAGCTGGGGATGTGAGGTCTGCTGCTCTAGCTGGGGATGTGAGGTCTGCTGCTCTGCTGGGGATGTGAGGTCTGCTGCTGTAGCTGGGGATGTGAGGTCTGCTGCTCTAGCTGGGGATGTGAGGTCTGCTGCTCTAGCTGGGGATGTGAGGTCTGTGCTCTAGCTGGGGATGTGGGTCTGCTGCTCTAGCTGGGGATGTGAGGTCTGCTGCTCTAGCTGGGGATGTGAGGTCTGCTGCTCTAGCTGGGGATGTGCGGTCTGCTGCTCTAGCTGGGGATGAGGTCTGCTGCTCTAGCTGGGGATGTGAGGTCTGCTGTTCTAGCTGGGGATGTGAGGTCTGCTGCTCTAGCTGGGGATGTGAGGTCTGCTGCTCTAGCTGGGGATGTGAGGTCTGCTGCTCTAGCTGGGGATGTGAGGTCTGCTGCTCTAGCTGGGGATGTGGGTCTGCTGCTCTAGCTGGGGATGTGAGGTCTGCTGCTCTAGCTGGGGATGTGAGGTCTGCTGCTCTAGCTGGGGATGTGAGGTCTGCTGCTCTAGCTGGGGATGTGAGGTCTGCTGCTGTAGCTGGGGATGTGAGGTCTGCTGCTCTAGCTGCTGGGATGTGAGGTCTGCTGCTCTAGCTGGGGATGTGAGGTCTGCTGCTGTAGCTGGGGATGTGAGGTCTGCTGCTCTAGCTGGGGATGAGTGGTCTGCTGCTCTAGCTGGGGATGTGAGGTCTGCTGCTCTAGCTGGGGATGTGAGGTCTGCTGCTCTAGCTGGGATGTGAGGTCTGCTGCTCTAGCTGGGGATGTGAGGTCTCCTGCTCTAGCTGGGGATGTGAGGTCTGCTGCTCTAGCTGGGGATGTGAGGTCTGCTGCTCTAGCTGGGGATGTGAGGTCTGCTGCTCTAGCTGGGGATGTGAGGTCTGCTGCTCTAGCTGGGGATGTGAGGTCTGCTGCTCTAGCTGGGGATGTGAGTCTGCTGCTCTAGCTGGGGAGTGAGGTCTGCTGCTCTAGCTGGGGATGTGAGGTCTGCTGCTGTAGCTGGGGATGTGAGGTCTGCTGCTCTAGCTGGGGATGTGAGGTCTGCTGCTCTAGCTGGGGATGTGAGGTCTGCTGCTCTAGCTGGGGATGTGAGGTCTGCTGCTCTAGCTGGGGATGTGAGGTCTGCTGCTCTAGCTGGGGATGTGAGGTCTGCTGCTCTAGCTGGGGATGTGAGGTCTGCTGCTCTAGCTGGGGATGTGAGGTCTGCTGCTCTGGCTGGGGATGTGAGGTCTGCTGCTCTAGCTGGGGATGTGAGGTCTGCTGCTCTAGCTGGGGATGTGAGGTCTGCTGCTCTAGCTGGGGATGTGAGGTCTGCTGCTCTAGCTGGGGATGTGAGGTCTGCTGCTCTAGCTGGGGATGTGAGGTCTGCTGCTCTAGCTGGGGATGTGAGGTCTACTGCTCTAGCTGGGGATGTGTGGTCTGCTGCTGTAGCTGGGGATGTGAGGTCTGCTGCTCTAGCTGGGGATGTGAGGTCTGCTGCTCTAGCTGGGGATGTGAGGTCTGCTGCTCTAGCTGGGGATGTGAGGTCTGCTGCTCTAGCTGGGGATGTGAGGTCTGCTGCTCTAGCTGGGGATGTGAGGTCTGCTGCTCTAGCTGGGGATGTGAGGTCTGCTGCTCTAGCTGGGGATGTGAGGTCTGCTGCTCTAGCTGGGGATGTGAGGTCTGCTGCTCTAGCTGGGGATGTGAGGTCTGCTGCTCTAGCTGGGGATGTGAGGTCTGCTGCTGTAGCTGGGGATGTGAGGTCTGCTGCTCTAGCTGGGGATGTGTGGTCTGCTGCTGTAGCTGGGGATGTGAGGTCTGCTGCTCTAGCTGGGGATGTGAGGTCTGCTGCTCTAGCTAGGGATGTGAGGTCTGCTGCTCTAGCTGGGGATGTGAGGTCTCTGCTCTAGCTGGGGATGTGAGGTCTGCTGCTCTAGCTGGGGATGTGAGGTCTGCTGCTCTAGCTGGGGATGTGAGGTCTCTGCTCTAGCTGGGGATGTGAGGTCTGCTGCTCTAGCTGGGGATGTGAGGTCTGCTGCTTTAGTTGGGATGTGAGGTCTGCTGCTCTAGCTGGGGATGTGAGGTCTCCTGCTCTAGCTGGGGATGTGAGGTCTGCTGCTCTAGCTGGGGATGTGAGGTCTGCTGCTCTAGCTGGGGATGTGAGGTCTGCCGCTCTAGCTGGGGATGTGAGGTCTGCCGCTCTAGCTGGGGATGAGTGGTCTGCTGCTGTAGCTGGGGATGTGAGGTCTGCTGCTCTAGCTGGGGATGTGAGGTCTGCTGCTCTAGCTGTGGATGTGAGGTCTGCTGCTCTAGCTGGGGATGTGAGGTCTCCTGCTCTAGCTGGGGATGTGAGGTCTGCTGCTCTAGCTGGGGATGTGAGGTCTGCTGCTCTAGCTGGGGATGTGAGGTCTGCTGCTCTAGCTGGGGATGTGAGGTCTGCTGCTCTAGCTGGGGATGTGAGGTCTGCTGCTCTAGCTGGGGATGTGTGGTCTGCTGCTCTAGCTGGGGATGTGAGGTCTGCTGCTCTAGCTGGGGATGTGAGGTCTGCTGCTCTAGCTGGGGATGTGAGGTCTGCTGCTCTAGCTGGGGATGTGAGGTCTGCTGCTCTAGCTGGGGATGTGAGGTCTGCTGCTCTAGCTGGGGATGTGAGGTCTGCTGCTCTAGCTGGGGATGTGAGGTCTGCTGCTCTAGCTGGGGATGTGAGGTCTGCTGCTCTAGCTGGGGATGTGTGGTCTGCTGCTGTAGCTGGGGATGTGAGGTCTGCTGCTCTAGCTGGGGATGTGAGGTCTGCTGCTCTAGCTGGGGATGTGAGGTCTGCTGCTCTAGCTGGGGATGTGAGGTCTGCTGCTCTAGCTGGGGATGTGAGGTCTGCTGCTCTAGCTGGGGATGTGAGGTCTGCTGCTCTAGCTGGGGATGTGAGGTCTGCTGCTCTAGCTGGGGATGTGAGGTCTGCTGCTCTAGCTGGGGATGTGAGGTCTGCTGCTCTAGCTGGGGATGTGAGGTCTGCTGCTCTAGCTGGGGATGTGAGGTCTGCTGCTCTAGCTGGGGATGTGAGGTCTGCTGCTGTAGCTGGGGATGTGAGGTCTGCTGCTCTAGCTGGGGATGTGGTCTGCTGCTGTAGCTGGGGATGTGAGGTCTGCTGCTCTAGCTGGGGATGTGAGGTCTGCTGCTCTAGCTGGGGATGTGAGGGTCTGCTGCTCTAGCTGGGATGTGAGGTCTGCTGCTCTAGCTGTGTGAGGTCTCTGCTCTAGCTGGGGATGTGAGGTCTGCTGCTCTAGCTGGGGATGTGAGGTCTTGCTCTAGCTGGGGATGTGAGGTCTGCTGCTCTAGCTGGGGATGTGAGGTCTGCTGCTTAGTGGGATGTGAGGTCTGCTGCTCTAGCTGGGGATGTGAGGTCTCTGCTCTAGCTGGGGATGTGAGGTCTGCTGCTCTAGCTGGGGATGTGAGGTCTGCTGCTCTAGCTGGGGATGTGAGGTCTGCCGCTCTAGCTGGGGATGTGAGGTCTGCTGCTCTAGCTGGGGATGTGAGGTCTGCCGCTCTAGCTGGGGATGTGGGTCTGCCGCTCTAGCTGGGGATGTGAGGTCTGCTGCTCTAGCTGGGGATGTGAGGTCTGCTGCTCTAGCTGGGGATGTGAGGTCTGCTGCTCTAGCTGGGGATGTGAGGTCTGCTGCTCTAGCTGGGAGGTGAGGTCTGCTGCTCTAGCTGGGATGTGAGGTCTGCTGCTCTAGCTGGGGATGTGAGGTCTGCTGCTCTAGCTGGGGATGTGAGGTCTGCTGCTTAGCTGGGGATGTGAGGTCTGCTGCTCTAGCTGGGGATGTGGGTCTGCTGCTCTAGCTGGGGATGTGAGGTCTGCTGCTCTAGCTGGGGATGTGAGGTCTGCTGCTCTAGCTGGGGATGTGAGGTCTGCTGCTCTAGCTGGGGATGTGAGGTCAGCTGCTCTAGCTGGGGATGTGAGGTCTGCTGCTCTAGCTGGGGATGTGGGTCTGCTGCTATAGCTGGGGATGTGAGGTCTGCTGCTCTAGCTGGGGATGTGAGGTCTGCTGCTCTAGCTGGGGATGTGAGGTCTGCTGCTCTAGCTGGGGATGTGAGGTCTGCTGCTCTAGCTGGGGATGTGAGGTCTGCTGCTCTAGCTGGGGATGTGAGGTCTGCTGCTCTAGCTGGGGATGTGGGGTTTGCTGCTCTAGCTGGGGATGTGAGGTCTGCTGCTCTAGCTGGGGATGTGAGATCTGCTGCTCTAGCTGGGGATGTGCGGTCTGCTGCTCTAGCTGGGGATGTGAGGTCTGCTGCTCTAGCTGGGGATGTGAGGTCTGCTGCTCTAGCTGGGGATGTGAGGTCTGCCGCTCTAGCTGGGGATGTGAGGTCTGCCGCTCTAGCTGGGGATGTGAGGTCTGCCGCTCTAGCTGGGGATGTGGGTCTGCCGCTCTAGCTGGGGATGTGAGGTCTGCCGCTCTAGCTGGGGATGTGAGGTCTGCCGCTCTAGCTGGGGATGTGAGGTCTGCTGCTCTAGCTGGGGATGTGGTCTGCTGCTGTAGCTGGGGATGTGAGGTCTGCTTCTCTTGCTGGGGATGTGAGGTCTGCTGCTGTAGCTGGGGATGTGAGGTCTGCTGCTGTAGCTGGGGATGTGAGGTCTGCTGCTGTAGCTGGGGATGTGAGGTCTGCAGCTGTAGCTGGGGATTGTGAGGTCTGCTGCTCTAGCTGGGGATGTGAGGTCTGCTGCTCTAGCTGGGGATGTGAGGTTCTGCTGCTCTAGCTGGGGATGTGAGCGTCTGCTGCTGTAGCTGGGGATGTGAGGTCTGCTGCTGTAGCTGGGGAATGTGAGGTCTGCTGCTCTAGCTGGGGATGTGAGGTCTGCTGCTGTAGATGGGGATGTGAGGTCTGCCTTGCTCTAGCTGGGGATGTGGTGGTCTGCTGCTGTAGCTGGGGATGTGTAGGTCTGCTACTCTAGCTGGGGATGTGAGGTCTGCTGCTCTAGCTGGGGATGTCAGGTCTGCTGCTCTAGCTGGGATGTGAGGTCTGCTGCTCTAGCTGGGATGTGAGGTCTGCTGCTCTAGCTGGGGATGTGAGGTCTGCCGCTCTAGCTGGGGATGTGAGGTCTGCCGCTCTAGCTGGGGATGTGAGGTCTGCCGCTCTAGCTGGGGATGTGGGTCTGCCGCTCTAGCTGGGGATGTGAGGTCTTGCTGCTCTAGCTGGGGATGTGAGGTCTGCTGCTCTAGCTGGGGATGTGAGGTCTGCTGCTCTAGCTGGGGATGTGAGGTCTGCTGCTCTAGCTGGGAGGTGAGGTCTGCTGCTCTAGCTGGGGATGTGGGGTCTGCTGCTCTAGCTGGGGATGTGAGGTCTGCTGCTCTAGCTGGGGATGTGAGGTCAGCTGCTCTAGCTGGGGATGTTAGGTCTGCTGCTCTAGCTGGGGATGTGGGGTCTGCTGCTCTAGCTGGGATGTGAGGTCTGCTGCTCTAGCTGGGGATGTGAGGTCTGCCTGCTCTAGCTGGGGATGTGAGGTCTGCTGCTCTAGCTGGGGATGTGAGGTCAGCTGCTCTAGCTGGGGATGTGAGGTCTGCTGCTCTAGCTGGGGATGTGAGGTCTGCTGCTCTAGCTGGGGATGTGAGGTCTGCTGCTCTAGCTGGGGATGTGAGGTCTGCTGCTCTAGCTGGGGATGTGAGGTCTGCTGCTCTAGCTGGGGATGTGAGGTCTGCTGCTCTAGCTGGGGATGTGAGGTCTGCTGCTCTAGCTGGGGATGTGAGGTCTGCTGCTCTAGCTAGGGGATGTGGGGTCTGCTGCTCTAGCTGGGGATGTGAGGTCTGCTGCTCTAGCTGGGGATGTGAGTCTGCTGCTCTAGCTGGGGATGTGAGGTCTGCTGCTCTAGCTGGGGATGTGAGGTCTGCTGCTCTAGCTGGGGATGTGAGGTCTGCTGCTCTAGCTGGGGATGTGAGGTCTGCTGCTCTAGCTGGGGATGTGAGGTCTGCCTGCTCTAGCTGGGGATGTGTAGGTCTGCTGCTCTAGCTGGGGATGTGAGGTCTGCTGCTCGTAGCTGGGGATGTGGGGTCTGCCGCTCTAGGCTGGGGATGTGAGGTCTGCCGCTCTAGCTGGGGATGTGAGGTCTTGCTGCTGCTAGCTGGGGATGTGAGGTCTGCTGCTCTAGCTGGGATGGTGGTTCTGCTGCTGTAGCTAGGGATGTGAGGTCTGCTGCTCTAGCTGGGGATGTGAGGTCTGCTGCTCTAGCTAGGGATGTGAGGTCTGCTGCTCTAGCTGGGGATTTGAGGTCTCCTGCTCTAGCTGGGGATGTGAGGTCTCCTGCTCTAGCTGGGGATGTGAGGGTCTGCTGCTCTAGCTGGGGATGTGAGGTCTCCTGCTCTAGCTGGGGATGTGAGGTCTCCTGCTCTAGCTGGGGATGTGAGGTCTGCTTCTCTAGCTGGGGATGTGAGGTCTTCTGCTCTAGCTGGGATGTGAGGTCTGCTGCTCTAGCTGGGGATGTGAGGTCTGCTGCTTTTAGTTGGATGTGAGGTACTGCTGCTCTAGCTGGGGATGTGAGGTCTCCTGCTCTAGCTGGGGATGTGAGGTCTGCTGCTCTAGCTGGGGATGTGAGGTCTGCTGCTCTAGCTGGGGATGTGAGGTCTGCTAGCTCTAGCTGGGGATGTGAGGTCTGGCCTGCTCTAGCTGGGATGTGAGGTCTGGCTGCTCTAGCTGGGGATGTGGGGTCTGCTGCTCTAGCTGGGGATGTGAGGTCTGCTGCTCTAGCTGGGGATGTGAGGTCTGCTGCTCTAGCTGGGGATGTGAGGTCTGCTGCTCTAGCTGGGGATGTGAGGTCTGCTGCTCTAGCTGGGAGTGAGGTCTGCTGCTCTAGCTGGGGATGTGGGGTCTGCTGCTCTAGCTGGGGATGTGAGGTCTGCTGCTCTAGCTGGGGATGTGAGGTCATGCTGCTTCTAGCTGGGGATGTGAGGTCTGCTGCTCTAGCTGGGGATGTGAGGTCTGCTGCTCTAGCTGGGATGTGAGGTCTGCTGCTCTAGCTGGGGATGTGAGGTCTGCTGCTCTAGCTGGGGATGTGAGGTCTGCTGCTCTAGCTGGGGATGTGAGGTCAGCTGCTCTAGCTGGGGATGTGAGGTCTGCTGCTCTAGCTGGGGATGTGGGGTCTGCTGCTATAGCTGGGGATGTGAGGTCTGCTGCTCTAGCTGGGGATGTGAGGTCTGCTGCTCTAGCTGGGGATGTGAGGTCTGCTGCTCTAGCTGGGGATGTGAGGTCTGCTGCTCTAGCTGGGGATGTGAGGTCTGCTGCTCTAGCTGGGGATGTGAGGTCTGCTGCTCTAGCTGGGGATGTGGGGTCTGCTGCTCTAGCTGGGGATGTGAGGTCTGCTGCTCTAGCTGGGGATGTGAGATCTGCTGCTCTAGCTGGGGATGTGCGGTCTGCTGCTCTAGCTGGGGATGTGAGGTCTGCTGCTCTAGCTGGGGATGTGAGGTCTGCTGCTCTAGCTGGGGATGTGAGGTCTGCCGCTCTAGCTGGGGATGTGAGTAGGTCTGCCGCTCTAGCTGGGGATGTGAGTAGGTCTGCCGCTCTAGCTGGGGATGTGAGGTCTGCCGCTCTAGCTGGGGATGTGAGTAGGTCTGCCGCTCTAGCTGGGATGTGAGGTCTGCCTGCTCTAGCTGGGGATGTGGGGTCTGCCTGCTCTAGCTGGGGATGTGAGGTCTGCTGCTCTAGCTGGGGATGTGAGGTCTGCTGCTCTAGCTGGGGATGTGAGGTCTGCTGCTCTAGCTGGGGATGTGTGGTCTGCTGCTCGTAGCTGGGGATGTGAGGTCTGCTGCTCTAGCTGGGGATGTGAGGTCTGCTGCTCGTAGCTGGGGATGTGAGGTCTGCTGCTGCTAGCTGGGGATGTGAGGTCTGCTGCTGCTAGCTGGGGATGTGAGGTCTGCTGCTGCTAGCTGGGGATGTGAGGTCTGCTGCTCTAGCTGGGGATGTGAGGTCTGCTGCTCTAGCTGGGGATGTGAGGTCTGCTGCTCTAGCTGGGGATGTGAGGTCTGCTGCTGTAGCTGGGGATGTGAGGTCTGCTGCTGTAGCTGGGGATGTGAGGTCTGCTGCTCTAGCTGGGGGATGTGAGGTCTGCTGCTGTAGCTGGGGATGTGAGGTCTGCTGCTCTAGCTGGGGATGTGTGGTCTGCTGCTGTAGCTGGGGATGTGAGGTCTGCTACTCTAGCTGGGGATGTGAGGTCTGCTGCTCTAGCTGGGGATGTCAGGTCTGCTGCTCTAGCTGGGGATGTGAGGTCTGCTGCTCTAGCTGGGGATGTGAGGTCTGCTGCTCTAGCTGGGGATGTGAGGTCTGCCGCTCTAGCTGGGGATGTGAGGTCTGCCGCTCTAGCTGGGAATGTGAGGTCTGCCGCTCTAGCTGGGGATGTGGGGTCTGCCGCTCTAGCTGGGGATGTGAGGTCTGCTGCTCTAGCTGGGGATGTGAGGTCTGCTGCTCTAGCTGGGGATGTGAGGTCTGCTGCTCTAGCTGGGGATGTGAGGTCTGCTGCTCTAGCTGGGGATGTGAGGTCTGCTGCTCTAGCTGGGGATGTGGGGTCTGCTGCTCTAGCTGGGGATGTGAGGTCTGCTGCTCTAGCTGGGGATGTGAGGTCTGCTGCTCTAGCTGGGGATGTGAGGTCTGCTGCTCTAGCTGGGGATGTGAGGTCAGCTGCTCTAGCTGGGGATGTGAGGTCTGCTGCTCTAGCTGGGGATGTGGGGTCTGCTGCTCTAGCTGGGGATGTGAGGTCTGCTGCTCTAGCTGGGGATGTGAGGTCTGCTGCTCTAGCTGGGGATGTGAGGTCTGCTGCTCTAGCTGGGGATGTGAGGTCTGCTGCTCTAGCTGGGGATGTGAGGTCTGCTGCTCTAGCTGGGGATGTGAGGTCTGCTGCTCTAGCTAGGGATGTGGGGTTTGCTGCTCTAGCTGGGGATGTGAGGTCTGCTGCTCTAGCTGGGGATGTGAGATCTGCTGCTCTAGCTGGGGATGTGCGGTCTGCTGCTCTAGCTGGGGATGTGAGGTCTGCTGCTCTAGCTGGGGATGTGAGGTCTGCTGCTCTAGCTGGGGATGTGAGGTCTGCTGCTCTAGCTGGGATGTGAGGTCTGCCGCTCTAGCTGGGGATGTGAGTAGGTCTGCCGCTCTAGCTGGGGATGTGAGGTCTGCCGCTCTAGCTGGGGATGTGGGGTCTGCCGCTCTAGCTGGGGATGTGAGGTCTGCCGCTCTAGCTGGGGATGTGAGGTCTGCCGCTCTAGCTGGGGATGTGAGGTCTGCTGCTCTAGCTGGGGATGTGTGGTCTGCTGCTGTAGCTGGGGATGTGAGGTCTGCTGCTCTAGCTGAGGATGTGAGGTCTGCTGCTGTAGCTGGGGATGTGAGGTCTGCTGCTGTAGCTGGGGATGTGAGGTCTGCTGCTGTAGCTGGGGATGTGAGGTCTGCCGCTGTAGCTGGGGATGTGAGGTCTGCTGCTCTAGCTGGGGATGTGAGGTCTGCTGCTCTAGCTAGGGATGTGAGGTCTGCTGCTCTAGCTGGGGATGTGAGGTCTGCTGCTGTAGCTGGGGATGTGAGGTCTGCTGCTCTAGCTGGGGATGTGAGGTCTGCTGCTCTAGCTGGGGGATGTGAGGTCTGCTGCTGTAGCTGGGGATGTGAGGTCTGCTGCTCTAGCTGGGGATGTGTGGTCTGCTGCTGTAGCTGGGGATGTGAGGTCTGCTACTCTAGCTGGGGATGTGAGGTCTGCTGCTCTAGCTGGGATGTCAGGTCTGCTGCTCTAGCTGGGGATGTGAGGTCTGCTGCTGTAGCTGGGGATGTGAGGTCTGCTGCTCTAGGCTGGGATGTGAGGTCTGCTGCTGTAGCTGGGGATGTGAGGTCTGCTGCTCTAGCTGGGGATGTGAGGTCTCCTGCTCTAGCTGGGGATGTGAGGTCTGCTGCTCTAGCTGGGGATGTGAGGTCTTCTGTTCTAGCTGGGGATGTGAGGTCTGCTGCTCTAGCTGGGATGTGAGGTCTGCTGCTCTAGCTGGGGATGTGAGGTCTGCTGCTCTAGCTGGGGATGTGAGGTCTGCTGCTCTAGCTGGGGATGTGAGGTCTGCTGCTCTAGCTGGGGATGTGAGGTCTGCTGCTCTAGCTGGGGATGTGAGGTCTGCTGCTCTAGCTGGGGATGTGAGGTCTGCTGCTCTAGCTGGGGATGTGAGGTCTGCTGCTCTAGCTGGGATGTGAGGTCTGCTGCTCTAGCTGGGGATGTGGGTCTGCTGCTCTAGCTGGGGATGTGAGGTCTTCTGCTCTAGCTGGGGATGTGAGGTCTGCTGCTCTAGCTGGGATGTGAGGTCTGCTGCTCTAGCTGGGGATGTGGGTCTGCTGCTCTAGCTGGGGATGTGAGGTCTGCTGCTCTACCTGGGGATGTGAGGTCTGCCTGCTCTAGCTGGGGATGTGAGGTCTGCTGCTCTAGCTGGGGATGTGGGGTCTGCTGCTCTAGCTGGGGATGTGAGGTCTGCTGCTCTAGCTGGGGATGTGAGGTCTGCTGCTCTAGCTGGGGATGTGAGGTCTACTGCTCTAGCTGGGGATGTGAGGTCTGCTGCTCTAGCTGGGGATGTGAGGTCTGCTGCTCTAGCTGGGGATGTGAGGTCTGCTGCTGTAGCTGGGGATGTGAGGTCTGCTGCTGTAGCTGGGGATGTGAGGTCTGCTGCTCTAGCTGGGGGATGTGAGGTCTGCTGCTGTAGCTGGGGATGTGAGGTCTGCTGCTCTAGCTGGGGATGTGTGGTCTGCTGCTGTAGCTGGGATGTGAGGTCTGCTACTCTAGCTGGGGATGTGAGGTCTGCTGCTCTAGCTGGGGATGTCAGGTCTGCTGCTCTAGCTGGGGATGTGAGGTCTGCTGCTCTAGCTGGGGATGTGAGGTCTGCTGCTCTAGCTGGGGATGTGAGGTCTGCCGCTCTAGCTGGGGATGTGAGGTCTGCCGCTCTAGCAGGGGATGTGAGGTCTGCCGCTCTAGCTGGGGATGTGGGGTCTGCCGCTCTAGCTGGGGATGTGAGGTCTGCTGCTCTAGCTGGGGATGTGAGGTCTGCTGCTCTAGCTGGGGATGTGAGGTCTGCTGCTCTAGCTGGGGATGTGAGGTCTGCTGCTCTAGCTGGGGATGTGAGGTCTGCTGCTCTAGCTGGGGATGTGGGTCTGCTGCTCTAGCTGGGGATGTGAGGTCTGCTGCTCTAGCTGGGGATGTGAGGTCTGCTGCTCTAGCTGGGGATGTGAGGTCTGCTGCTCTAGCTGGGGATGTGAGGTCTGCTGCTCTAGCTGGGGATGTGAGGTCTGCTGCTCTAGCTGGGGATGTGAGGTCTGCTGCTCTAGCTGGGAGGTGAGGTCTGCTGCTCTAGCTGGGGATGTGAGGTCTGCTGCTCTAGCTGGGGATGTGAGGTCTGCTGCTCTAGCTGGGGATGTGAGGTCTGCTGCTCTAGCTGGGGATGTGAGGTCTGCTGCTCTAGCTGGGGATGTGAGGTCTGCTGCTCTAGCTGGGGATGTGAGGTCTGCTGCTCTAGCTGGGGATGTGAGGTCTGCTGCTCTAGCTGGGGATGTGAGGTCTGCTGCTCTAGCTGGGGATGTGAGGTCTGCTGCTCTAGCTGGGGATGTGAGATCTGCTGCTCTAGCTGGGGATGTGCGGTCTGCTGCTCTAGCTGGGGATGTGAGGTCTGCTGCTCTAGCTGGGGATGTGAGGTCTGCTGCTCTAGCTGGGGATGTGAGGTCTGCTGCTCTAGCTGGGGATGTGAGGTCTGCCGCTCTAGCTGGGGATGTGAGTAGGTCTGCCGCTCTAGCTGGGGATGTGAGGTCTGCCGCTCTAGCTGGGGATGTGGGGTCTGCCGCTCTAGCTGGGGATGTGAGGTCTGCCGCTCTAGCTGGGGATGTGAGGTCTGCCGCTCTAGCTGGGGATGTGAGGTCTGCTGCTCTAGCTGGGGATGTGTGGTCTGCTGCTGTAGCTGGGGATGTGAGGTCTGCTGCTCTAGCTGGGGATGTGAGGTCTGCTGCTGTAGCTGGGGATGTGAGGTCTGCTGCTGTAGCTGGGGATGTGAGGTCTGCTGCTGTAGCTGGGGATGTGAGGTCTGCCGCTGTAGCTGGGGATGTGAGGTCTGCTGCTCTAGCTGGGGATGTGAGGTCTGCTGCTCTAGCTAGGGATGTGAGGTCTGCTGCTCTAGCTGGGGATGTGAGGTCTGCTGCTGTAGCTGGGGATGTGAGGTCTGCTGCTCTAGCTGGGGATGTGAGGTCTGCTGCTCTAGCTGGGGATGTGAGGTCTGCTGCTGCTAGCTGGGGATGTGAGGTCTGCTGCTCTAGCTGGGGATGTGTGGTCTGCTGCTGTAGCTGGGGATGTGAGGTCTGCTACTCTAGCTGGGGATGTGAGGTCTGCTGCTCTAGCTGGGGATGTCAGGTCTGCTGCTCTAGCTGGGGATGTGAGGTCTGCTGCTGCTAGCTGGGGATGTGAGGTCTGCTGCTCTAGGCTGGGGATGTGAGGTCTGCTGCTGTAGCTGGGGATGTGAGGTCTGCTGCTCTAGCTGGGGATGTGAGGTCTGCCTGCTCTAGCTGGGGATGTGAGGTCTGCTGCTCTAGCTGGGGATGTGAGGTCTGCTGCTCTAGCTGGGGATGTGAGGTCTGCTGCTCTAGCTGGGGATGTGAGGTCTGCTGCTCTAGCTGGGGATGTGAGGTCTGCTGCTCTAGCTGGGGATGTGAGGTCTGCTGCTCTAGCTGGGGATGTGAGGTCTGCTGCTCTAGCTGGGGATGTGAGGTCTGCTGCTCTAGCTGGGGATGTGAGGTCTGCTGCTCTAGCTGGGGATGTGAGGTCTGCTGCTCTAGCTGGGGATGTGAGGTCTGCTGCTCTAGCTGGGATGTGAGGTCTGCTGCTCTAGCTGGGGATGTGAGGTCTGCTGCTCTAGCTGGGGATGTGAGGTCTGCTGCTCTAGCTGGGGATGTGAGGTCTGCTGCTCTAGCTGGGGATGTGAGGTCTGCTGCTCTAGCTGGGGATGTGGGGTCTGCTGCTCTAGCTGGGGATGTGAGGTCTGCTGCTCTACCTGGGGATGTGAGGTCTGCTGCTCTAGCTGGGGATGTGAGGTCTGCTGCTCTAGCTGGGGATGTGGGGTCTGCTGCTCTAGCTGGGGATGTGAGGTCTGCTGCTCTAGCTGGGGATGTGAGGTCTGCTGCTCTAGCTGGGGATGTGAGGTCAGCTGCTCTAGCTGGGGATGTGAGGTCTGCTGCTCTAGCTGGGGATGTGAGGTCTGCTGCTCTAGCTGGGGATGTGAGGTCTGCTGCTGTAGCTGGGGATGTGAGGTCTGCTGCTGTAGCTGGGGATGTGAGGTCTGCTGCTCTAGCTGGGGGATGTGAGGTCTGCTGCTGTAGCTGGGGATGTGAGGTTTGCTGCTCTAGCTGGGGATGTGTGGTCTGCTGCTGTAGCTGGGGATGTGAGGTCTGCTACTCTAGCTGGGGATGTGAGGTCTGCTGCTCTAGCTGGGGATGTCAGGTCTGCTGCTCTAGCTGGGGATGTGAGGTCTGCTGCTCTAGCTGGGGATGTGAGGTCTGCTGCTCTAGCTGGGGATGTGAGGTCTGCCGCTCTAGCTGGGGATGTGAGGTCTGCCGCTCTAGCTGGGGATGTGAGGTCTGCCGCTCTAGCTGGGGATGTGGGGTCTGCCGCTCTAGCTGGGGATGTGAGGTCTGCTGCTCTAGCTGGGGATGTGAGGTCTGCTGCTCTAGCTGGGGATGTGAGGTCTGCTGCTCTAGCTGGGGATGTGAGGTCTGCTGCTCTAGCTGGGAGGTGAGGTCTGCTGCTCTAGCTGGGGATGTGGGGTCTGCTGCTCTAGCTGGGGATGTGAGGTCTGCTGCTCTAACTGGGGATGTGAGGTCAGCTGCTCTAGCTGGGGATGTGAGGTCTGCTGCTCTAGCTGGGGATGTGGGGTCTGGTGCTCTAGCTGGGGATGTGAGGTCTGCTGCTCTAGCTGGGGATGTGAGGTCTGCTGCTCTAGCTGGGGATGTGAGGTCTGCTGCTCTAGCTGGGGATGTGAGGTCAGCTGCTCTAGCTGGGGATGTGAGGTCTGCTGCTCAAGCTGGGGATGTGAGGTCTGCTGCTCCAGCTGGGGATGTGAGGTCTGCTGCTCTAGCTGGGGATGTGAGGTCTGCCGCTCTAGCTGGGGATGTGAGGTCTGCCGCTCTAGCTGGGGATGTGAAGTCTGCTGCTCTAGCTGGGGATGTGTGGTCTGCTGCTGTAGCTGGGGATGTGAGGTCTGCTGCTCTAGCTGGGGATGTGAGGTCTGCTGCTGTAGCTGGGGATGTGAGGTCTGCTGCTGTAGCTGGGGATGTGAGGTCTGCTGCTGTAGCTGGGGATGTGAGGTCTGCCGCTGTAGCTGGGGATGTGAGGTCTGCTGCTCTAGCTGGGGATGTGAGGTCTGGTGCTCTAGCTAGGGATGTGAGGTCTGCTGCTCTAGCTGGGGATGTGAGGTCTGCTGCTGTAGCTGGGGATGTGAGGTCTGCTGCTCTAGCTGAGGATGTGAGGTCTGCTGCTCTAGCTGGGGGATGTGAGGTCTGCTGCTGTAGCTGGGGATGTGAGGTCTGCTGCTCTAGCTGGGGATGTGTGGTCTGCTGCTGTAGCTGGGGATGTGAGGTCTGCTACTCTAGCTGGGGATGTGAGGTCTGCTGCTCTAGCTGGGGATGTCAGGTCTGCTGCTCTAGCTGGGGATGTGAGGTCTGCTGCTGTAGCTGGGGATGTGAGGTCTGCTGCTCTGGCTGGGGATGTGAGGTCTGCTGCTGTAGCTGGGGATGTGAGGTCTGCTGCTCTAGCTGGGGATGTGAGGTCTCCTGCTCTAGCTGGGGATGTGAGGTCTGCTGCTCTAGCTGGGGATGTGAGGTCTTCTGTTCTAGCTGGGGATGTGAGGTCTGCTGCTCTAGCTGGGGATGTGAGGTCTGCTGCTCTAGCTGGGGATGTGAGGTCTGCTGCTCTAGCTGGGGATGTGAGGTCTGCTGCTCTAGCTGGGGATGTGAGGTCTGCTGCTCTAGCTGGGGATGTGAGGTCTGCTGCTCTAGCTGGGGATGTGAGGTCTGCTGCTCTAGCTGGGGATGTGAGGTCTGCTGCTCTAGCTGGGGATGTGAGGTCTGCTGCTCTAGCTGGGATGTGAGGTCTGCTGCTCTAGCTGGGGATGTGGGGTCTGCTGCTCTAGCTGGGGATGTGAGGTCTTCTGCTCTAGCTGGGGATGTGAGGTCTGCTGCTCTAGCTGGGATGTGAGGTCTGCTGCTCTAGCTGGGGATGTGGGGTCTGCTGCTCTAGCTGGGGATGTGAGGTCTGCTGCTCTACCTGGGGATGTGAGGTCTGCTGCTCTAGCTGGGGATGTGAGGTCTGCTGCTCTAGCTGGGGATGTGGGGTCTGCTGCTCTAGCTGGGGATGTGAGGTCTGCTGCTCTAGCTGGGGATGTGAGGTCTGCTGCTCTAGCTGGGGATGTGAGGTCTGCTGCTCTAGCTGGGGATGTGAGGTCAGCTGCTCTAGCTGGGGATGTGAGGTCTGCTGCTCTAGCTGGGGATGTGGGGTCTGCTGCTCTAGCTGGGGATGTGAGGTCTGCTGCTCTAGCTGGGGATGTGAGGTCTGCTGCTCTAGCTGGGGATGTGAGGTCTGCTGCTCTAGCTGGGGATGTGAGGTCTGCTGCTCTATTTGGGGATGTGAGGTCTGCTGCTCTAGCTGGGGATGTGAGGTCTGCTGCTCTAGCTGGGGATATGAGGTCTGCTGCTCTAGCTGGGGATGTGAGGTCTGCTGCTCTAGCTGGGGATGTGAGGTCTGCTGTTCTAGCTGGGGATGTGAGGTCTGCTGCTCTAGCTGGGGATGTGAGGTCTGCTGCTCTAGCTGGGGATGTGAGGTCTGCTGCTCTAGGCAACTGGTGCGCACCTGACAGTTCTGGCTCCTGCAAGGGCGGCTGACATGTGTGCACACCTGACAGTTCTGGCTCCTGCAAGGGCGGCTCACATGTGTGCACACCTGACAGTTCTGGCTCCTGCAAGGGCGGCTCACATGTGTGCACACCTGACAGTTCTGGCTCCTGCAAGGGCGGCTCACATGTGTGCACACCTGACAGTTCTGGCTCCTGCAAGGGCGGCTGACATGTGTGCACACCTGACAGTTCTGGCTCCTGCAAGGGCGGCTCACATGTGTGCACACCTGACAGTTCTGGCTCCTGCAAGGGCGGCTGACATGTGTGCTCACCTGACAGTTCTGGCTCCTGCAAGGGCGTCTCACATGTGTGCACACCTGACAGTTCTGGCTCCTGCAAGGGCGGCTCACATGTGTGCACACCTGACAGTTCTGGCTCCTGCAAGGGCGGCTCACATGTGTGCACACCTGACAGTTCTGGCTCCTGCAAGGGCGGCTGACATATGTGCACACCTGACAGTTCTGGCTCCTGCAAGGGCGGCTCACATGTGTGCACACCTGACAGTTCTGGCTCCTGCAAGGGCGGCTCAAATGTGTGCACACCTGACAGTTCTGGCTCCTGCAAGGGCGGCTGACATGTGTGCACACCTGACAGATCTGGCTCCTGCAAGAGCGGCTGACATGTGTGCACACCTGACAGTTCTGGCTCCTGCAAGGGCGGCTGACATGTGTGCACACCTGACAGTTCTGGCTCCTGCAAGGGCGGCTGACATGTGTGCACACCTGACAGTTCTGGCTCCTGCAAGGGCGGCTCACATGTGTGCACACCTGACAGTTCTGGCTCCTGCAAGGGCGGCTCACATGTGTGCACACCTGACAGTTCTGGCTCCTGCAAGGGCGGCTCACATGTGTGCACACCTGACAGTTCTGGCTCCTGCAAGGGCGGCTCACATGTGTGCACACCTGACAGTTCTGGCTCCTGCAAGGGCGGCTCACATGTGTGCACACCTGACAGTTCTGGCTCCTGCAAGGGCGGCTCACATGTGTGCACACCTGACAGTTCTGGCTCCTGCAAGGGCGGCTCACATGTGTGCACACCTGACAGTTCTGGCTCCTGCAAGGGCGGCTCACATGTGTGCACACCTGACAGTTCTGGCTCCTGCAAGGGCGGCTCACATGTGTGCACACCTGACAGTTCTGGCTCCTGCAAGGGCGGCTGACATGTGTGCACACCTGACAGTTCTGGCTCCTGCAAGGGCGGCTGACATGTGTACACACCTGACAGTTCTGGCTCCTGCAAGGGCGGCTGACATGTGTGCACACCTGACAGTTCTGGCTCCTGCAAGGGCGGCTGACATGTGTGCACACCTGACAGTTCTGGCTCCTGCAAGGGCGGCTCAAATGTGTGCACACCTGACAGTTCTGGCTCCTGCAAGGGCGGCTGACATGTGTGCACACCTGACAGTTCTGGCTCCTGCAAGGGCGGCTCAAATGTGTGCACACCTGACAGTTCTGGCTCCTGCAAGGGCGGCTCACATGTGTGCAAACCTGACAGTTCTGGCTCCTGCAAGGGCGGCTCACATGTGTGCACACCTGACAGTTCTGGCTCCTGCAAGGGCGGCTGACATGTGTGCACACCTGACAGTTCTGGCTCCTGCAAGGGCGGCTGACATGTGTGCACACCTGACAGTTCTGGCTCCTGCAAGGGCGGCTGACATGTGTGCACACCTGACAGTTCTGGCTCCTGCAAGGGCGGCTCACATGTGTGCACACCTGACAGTTCTGGCTCCTGCAAGGGCGGCTCAAATGTGTGCACACCTGACAGTTCTGGCTCTTGCAAGGGCGGCTGACATGTGTGCACACCTGACAGTTCTGGCTCCTGCAAGGGCGGCTCACATGTGTGCACACCTGACAGTTCTGGCTCCTGCAAGGGCGGCTGACATGTGTGCACACCTGACAGTTCTGGCTCCTGCAAGGGCGGCTCACATGTGTGCACACCTGACAGTTCTGGCTCCTGCAAGGGCGGCTCACATGTGTGCAACAAGTGACTGTTGCAAGCACAGGAGTGTGGGAGGCACCCCCCCCCTAGCTGGTCCTGTGTGGGAGCTGAGCGTGGGGGAGGCACCCCCCCCTAGCTGGTCCTGTGTGGGAGCTGAGCGTGGGGGAGGCACCCCCCCCCTAGCTGGTCCTGTGTGGGAGCTGAGCATGGGGGACGCACCCCCCCCCCTAGCTGGTCCTGTGTGGGAGCTGAGCGTGGGGGAGGCACCCCCCCCTCCCCCCAAGCTGGTCCTGTGTGGGAGCTGAGCGTGGGGGAGGCACCACCACCCCCCCCCCCTAGCTGGTCCTGTGTGGGAGCTGAGCGTGGGGGAGGCACCACCCCCCCCTTGCTGGTCCTGTGTGGGAGCTGAGCGTGGGGGAGCAACCCCCCCCCCCCTAGCTGGTCCTGTGTGGGAGCTGAGCATGGGGGAGGCACCTCCCCCCCTAGCTGGTCCTGTGTGGGAGCTGAGCGTGGGGGAGGCACCCCCCCCTAGCTGGTCCTGTGTGGGAGCTGAGCGTGGGGGAGGCACCCCCCCCCTTGCTGGTTCTGTGTGGGAGCTGAGCGTGGGGGAGGCACCACCCCCCCCTAGCTGGTCCTGTGTGGGAGCTGAGCGTGGGGGAGGCACCCCCCACACTAGCTGGTCCTGTGTGGGAGCTGAGCGTGGGGGAGGCACCACCCCCCTAGCTGGTCCTGTGTGGGAGCTGAGCGTGGGGGAGGCACCCCCCACACTAGCTGGTCCTGTGTGGGAGCTGAGCGTGGGGGAGGCACCACCCCCCTAGCTGGTCCTGTGTGGGAGCTGAGCGTGGGGGAGGCACCCCCCCCCCTAGCTGGTCCTGTGTGGGAGCTGAGCGTGGGGGAGGCACCACCCCCCTAGCTGGTCCTGTGTGGCAGCTGAGCGTGGGGGAAGCAACCCCCCCCCTAGCTGGTCCTGTGTGGGAGCTGAGCGTGGGGGAGGCACCACCCCCCTCCCTAGCTGGTCCTGTGTGGGAGCTGAGCGAGGGGGAGGCACCCCCCCCTTGCTGGTCCTGTGTGGGAGCTGAGCGTGGGAGAGGCACCACCACCCCCTAGCTGGTCCTGTGTGGGAGCTGAGCGTGGGGGAGGCACTACCCCCCCCCCTAGCTGGTCCTGTGTGGGAGCTGAGCGTGGGGGAGGCACCCCCCCCTAGCTGTTCCTGTGTGGGAGCTGAGCGTGGGGGAGGCACCCCCCCCTAGCTGGTCCTGTGTGGGAGCTGAGCGTTGGGGAGGCACCAACCCCCCCCCTCCCTAGCTGGTCCTGTGTGAGAGCTGAGCGTGGGGGAGGCACCCCCCCAGCTGGTCCTGTGTGGGAGCTAAGCGTTGGGGAGGCACCCCCTCCCCCCTAGCTCGTCCTGTGTGGGTGCTGAGTGTGGGGGAGGCACCCCCCCCCCTAGCTTGTCCTGTGTGGGACCTGTGTGTGGGGGAGGCACCCCCCCCCCCTAGCTGGTCCTGTGTGGGAGCTGAGCGTGGGGGAGGCACCCCCTTCCCTAGCTGGTCCTGTGTGGGAGCTGAGCGAGGGGGAGGCACCCCCCCCCCCTTGCTGGTCCTGTGTGGGAGCTGAGCGTGGGGGAGGCACCCCCTCCCTAGCTGGTCCTGTGTGGGAGCTGAGCGTGGGGGAGGCACCCCCCCCCCTTGCTGGTCCTGTGTGGGAGCTGAGCGTGGGGGAGGCACCCCCCCCCTAGCTGGTCCTGTGTGGGAGCTGAGCGTGGGAGAGGCACCACCCCCCCCCTAGCTGGTCCTGTGTGGGAGCTGAGCGTGGGGGAGGCACCCCCCCCTAGCTGGTCCTGTGTGGGAGCTGAGCGTGGGGGAGGCACCCACCCCTAGCAGGTCCTGTGTGGGAGCTGAGCGTGGGGGAGGCACCACCCCCCCCTAGCTGGTCCTGTGTGGTAGCTGAGAGTGGGGGAGGCACCTCCCCCCCTAGCTGGTCCTGTGTGGGAGCTGAGTGTGGTGGAGGCACCCCCCCCCCTAGCTGGTCCTGTGTGGGAGCTGAGAGTGGGGGAGGCACCCCCCCCCCCCCTAGCAGGTCCTGTGTGGGAGCTGAGCGTGGGGGAAGCACCCCCCCCCCTAGCAGGTCCTGTGTGGGAGCTGAGCGTGGGGGAGGCACCCCCCCCCCCCTAGCAGGTCCTGTGTGGGAGCTGAGCGTGGGGGAAGCACCCCCCCCCCTAGCTGGTCCTGTGTGGGAGCTGAGCGTGGGGGAGGCACCCCCCCCCTAGCAGGTCCTGTGTGGGAGCTGAGCGTGGGGGAAGCACCCCCCCCCCTAGCTGGTCCTGTGTGGGAGCTGAGCGTGGGGGAAGCACCCCCCCCCCCTAGCTGGTCCTGTGTGGGAGCTGAGCGTGGGGGAGGCACCCCCTCCCTAGCTGGTCCTGTGTGGGAGCTGAGCGCGGGGGAGGCACCCCGCCCCCTAGCTGTACCTGTGTGGGAGCTGAGCGTGGGGGAGGCACCCCCCCCCCTAGCTGTTCCTGTGTGGGAGCTGAGCGTGGGGGAGGCACCCCCTCCCTAGCTGGTCCTGTGTGGGAGCTGAGCGTGGGGGAGGCACCCCCCCCCCTAGCTGGTCCTGTGTGGGAGCTGAGCGTGGGGGAGGCACCAACCCCCCCCCCTAGCTGGTCCTGTGTGAGAGCTGAGCGTGGGGGAGGCACCCCCCCCCCCAGCTGGTCCTGTGTGGGAGCTGAGCGTTGGGGAGGCCCCAACCCCCCCCTCGCTGGTCCTGTGTTGGAGCTGAGCGTGGGGGAGGCACCCCCTCTTAGCTGGTCCTGTGTGGGAGCTGAGCGTGGGGGAGGCACCCCCTCCCCCCTAGCTGGTCCTGTGTGGGTGCTGAGTGTGGGGGAGGCACCCCCCCCCCTAGCTGGTCCTGTGTGGGACCTGAGTGTGGGGGAGGCACCCCCCCCCCTAGCTGGTCCTGTGTTGGAGCTGAGCGTGGGGGAGGCACCCCCCCTTAGCTGGTCCTGCGTGGGAGCTGAGCGTGGGGGAGACACCCCCCCCCCTACTTGGTCCTGTGAGGGAGCTGTGCGTGGGGGAGGCAGCCCCCCCCCCTACCTGGTCCTGTGTGGGAGCTGAGCGTGGGGGTGGCACCCCCCCCCCACTAGCTGGTCCTGTGTGGGAGCTGAGCGTGGGGGAGGCACCACCCCCCCCCCTAGCTGGTCCTGTATGGGTGCTGAGCGTGGGGGAGGCACCACCCCCCGCCCCTAGCTGGTGCTGTGTGGGAGCTAAGCGTGGGGAGGCACCCCCCCTAGCTTGTCTTGTGTGGGAGCTGAGCGTGGGGGAGGCACCCCCCCCCCCTTGCTGGTCCGGTGTGGGAGCTGAGTGTGGGGGAGGCACCACCCCCCCCCCCTAGCTGGTCCTGTGTGGGACCTGAGTGTGGGGAAGGCACCCCCCCCTAGCTGATCCTGTGTGGGAGCTGAGCGTGGGGGAGGCACCACCCCCCTAGCTGGTCCTGTGTGGGAGCTGAGTGTGGGGGAGGCACCCCCCCCCCTAGCTGGTCCTGTGTGGGAGCTGAGCTTGGGGGAGGCCCCATCCCCCCCCCTAGCTGGTCCTGTGTGGGAGCTGAGCGTGGGGGAGGCACACCCTCCCTAGCTGGTCCTGTGTGGGTGCTGAGCGTGGGGTGGCCCCCCCTAGTTGGTCCTGTGTGGGTGCTGAGCGTGGGGGAGGTACCACCCCCCCCCCTAGCTGGTCCTGTGTGGGAGCTGAGCGTGGGGGAGGCCCCCCCCCTTGCTGGTCCTGTATGGGAGCTGAGCGTGGGGGAGGCACCACCCCCCCTAGCTGGTCCTGTGTGGGAGCTGAGTGTGGGGGAGGCACCCCCCCCCCTAGCTGGTCCTGTGTGGGAGCTGAGTGTGGGGGAGGCACCCCCCCCCTAGCTGGTCCTGTGTGGGAGCTGAGCTTGGGGGAGGCCCCATCCCCCCCCCTAGCTGGTCCTGTGTGGGAGCTGAGCGTGGGGGAGGCACCCCCCCCCTAGCTGGTCATGTGTGGGAGCTGAGCGTGGGTGAGGCACACCCCCCCCCCCTAGCTGAAACTGTGTGGGAGCTGAGCGTGGGGGAGGCACCCCCCCCCCTAGCTGGTCCTATGTGGGAGCTGAGCGTGGGGGAGGCACCCCCCCCCCCTAGCTGTTCCTATGTGGGAGCTGAGCGTGGGGGAGGCACCCCCCCCCCCCTAGCTGTTCCTGTGTGGGAGCTGAGCGTGGGGGAGCCCCCCCCCCTAGCTGGTCCTGTGTGGGAGCTGAGCGTGGGGGAGGCACCCCCTCCCCTAGTTGGTCCTGTGTGGGTGCTGAGCGTGGGGGAGGTACCACCCCCCCCCTAGGTGGTCCTGTGTGGGAGCTGAGCGTGGGGGAGGCCCCCCCCTTGCTGGTCCTGTATGGGAGCTGAGCTTGGGAGAGGCCCCCCCCTAGCTGGTCCTGTGTGGGTGCTGAGCGTGGGGGAGGCACCCCCCCCCCTAGCTAGTCCTGTGTGGGAGGTGAGCGTGGGGGAGGCACCCCCTCCCCCCTAGCTGGTCCTGTGTGGGTGCTGAGTGTGGGGGAGGCACCCCCCCCCTAGCTGGTCCTGTGTGGGACCTAAGTGTGGGGGAGGCACCCCCCCCTAGCTGGTCCTATGTTGGAGCTGAGCGTGGGGGAGGCACCCCCCCTTAGCTGGTCCTGTGTGGGAGCTGAGCGTGGGGGAGACACCCCCCCCCTACTTGGTCCTGTGAGGGAGCTGTGCGTGGGGGAGGCACCCCCCCCTACCTGGTCCTGTGTGGGAGCTGAGCGTGGGGGTGGCACCCCCCCCCCCACTAGCTGGTCCTGTGTGGGAGCTGAGCGTGGGGGAGGCACCACACCCCCCCTAGCTGGTCCTGTGTGGGTGCTGAGCGTGGGGGAGGCACCACCCCCCGCCCCTAGCTGGTGCTGTGTGGGAGCTGAGCGTGGGGAGGCACCCCCCCCTAGCTTGTCTTGTGTGGGAGCTGAGCGTGGAGGAGGCACCCCCCCCCCCTTGCTGGTCCTGTGTGGGAGCTGAGCGTGGGGGAGACACCACCCCCCCCCCCCGTAGCTGGTCCGGTGTGGGAGCTGAGCGTGGGGGAGGCCCCCCCCCCTTGCTGGTACTGTGTGGGAGCTCAGCGTGAGGGAGGCACCCCCCCCCCCCAACTGGTCCTGTGTGGGAGCTGAGCGTGCGGGAGGCATCCCCCCCCCCTAGCTGGTCCTGTGTGGGTGCTGAGCGTGGGGTGGCCCCCCCTAGTTGGTCCTGTGTGGGTGCTGAGCGTGGGGGAGGTACCACCCCCCCCTAGCTGGTCCTGTGTGGGAGCTGAGCGTGGGGGAGGCCCCCCCCCTTGCTGGTCCTGTATGGGAGCTGAGCGTGGGGGAGGCACCACCCGCCCTAGCTGGTCCTGTGTGGGAGCTGAGTGTGGGGGAGGCACCCCCCCCCTAGCTGGTCCTGTGTGGGAGCTGAGTGTGGGGGAGGCACCCCCCCCCCCTAGCTGGTCCTGTGTGGGAGCTGAGTGTGGGGGAGGCACCCCCCCCTAGCTGGTCCTGTGTGGGAGCTGAGCTTGGGGGAGGCCACATCCCCCCCCCCCCTAGCTGGTCCTGTGTGGGAGCTGAGCGTGGGGGAGGCACACCCTCCCTAGCTGGTCATGTGTGGGAGCTGAGCGTGGGTGAGGCACCCCCCCCTAGCTGAAACTGTGTGGGAGCTGAGCGTGGGGAGGCACCACCCCTTCCCCCTAGCTGGTCCTATGTGGGAGCTGAGCGTGGGGGAAGCACCCCCCCCCCCTAGCTGGTCCTGTGTGGGAGCTGAGCGTGGGGGAGGCACCACCCCCCCCCCTAGCTGAAACTGTGTGGGAGCTGAGCGTGGGGGAGGCACCACCCCCCCCCTAACTGGTCCTATGTGGGAGCTGAGCGTGGGGGAGGCACCCCCCCCCTAGCTGGTCCTGTGTGGGAGCTGAGCGTGGGGGAGGCACCACCCCCCCCCTAGCTGGTCCTGTGTGGGAGCTGAGCGTGGGGGAGGCACCACCCCCCCTAGCTGGTCCTGTGTGGGAGCTGAGCGTGGGGGAGGCACCACCCCCCCCCTAGCTGAAACTGTGTGGGAGCTGAGCGTGGGGGAGGCACCACCCCCCCCCCCTAGCTGGTCCTATGTGGGAGCTGAGCGCGGGGGAGGCACCCCCCCCCCTAGCTGGTCCAGTGTGGGAGCTGAGCGTGGGGGAGGCACCACCCCCCCCCCCTAGCTGGTTGTGTGTGGGAGCTGAGCGTGGGGGAGGCACCACCCCCCCCCCTAGCTGGTCCTGTGTGGGAGCTGAGCGTGGGGGAGGCACCACCCCCCCTAGCTGGTCCTGTGTGGGTGTTGAGCGTGGGGGAGGCACCACCCCCCCTAGCTGAAACTGTGTGGGAGCTGAGCGTGGGGAAGGCACCACCCCCCCCTAGCTGGTCCTGTGTGGGAGCTGAGCGTGGGGGAGCCCCCCCCCCCTAGCTGGTCCTGTGTGGGAGCTGAGCGTGGGGGAGGCACCCCCCCCCTAGTTGGTCCTGTGTGGGTGCTGAGCGTGGGGGAGGTACCACCCCCCCCCTCTAGGTGGTCCTGTGTGGGAGCTGAGCGTGGGGGAGGCCCCCTTCTTGCTGGTCCTGTATGGGAGCTGAGCTTGGGAGAGGCCCCCCCCTAGCTGGTCCTGTGTGGGTGCTGAGCGTGGGGGAGGCACCCCCCCCCCTAGCTGGTCCTGTGTGGGAGCTGAGCGTGGGGGAGGCCCCCCCTAGCTGGTCCTGTGTGGGAGCTGAGCGTGGGGGAGGCACCACCCCCCCTCCCTAGCTGGTCCTGTGTGGGAGCTGAGCGAGGGGGAGGCACCCCCCCCATTGCTGGTCCTGTGTGGTAGCTGAGCGTGGGAGAGGCACCACCCCCCCCCCCCTTGCTGGTCCTTTGTTGGAGCTGAGCGTGGGGGAGGCACTACCCCCCCTAGCTGGTCCTGTGTGGGAGCTGAGCGTGGGGGAGGCACCCCCCCCCCCCTAGCTGTTCCTGTGTGGGAGCTGAGCGTGGGGGAGGCACCCCCCCCTAGCTGGTCCTGTGTGGGAGCAGAGCGTGGGCGAGGCACCAACCCCCCCCCCCCTCCCTAGCTGGTCCTGTGTGAGAGCTGAGCGTGGGGGAGGCACCCCCCCCCAGCTGGTCCTGTGTGGGAGCTGAGCGTTGGGGAGGCACCCCCTCCCCCCTAGCTGGTCCTGTGTGGGTGCTGAGTGTGGGGGAGGCACCCCCCCCCTAGCTAGTCCTGTGTGGGACCTGTGTGTGGGGGAGGCACCCCCCCCCCTAGCTGATCCTGTGTGGGAGCTGAGCGTGGGAGAGGCACCACCCCCCCTAGCTGGTCCTGTGTGGGAGCTGAGCGTGGGGGAGGGACCCCCCCCCTCCCTAGCTGGTCCTGTGTGGGAGCTGAGCGAGGGGGAGGCACCCCCCCCCTTGCTGGTCCTGTGTGGGAGCTGGGCGTGGGAGAGGCACCACCCCCCCCCCTAGCTGGTCCTGTGTGGGAGCTGAGCGTGGGGGAGGCACCACCCCCCCCCTAGCTGGTCCTGTGTGGTAGCTGAGAGTGGGGGAGGCACCTCCCCCCCTAGCTGGTCCTGTGTGGGAGCTGAGCGTGGTGGAGGCACCCCCCCCCCCTAGCTGGTCCTGTGTGGGAGCTGAGAGTGGGGGAGGCACCCCCCCCCCTAGCTGGTCCTGTGTGGGAGCTGAGAGTGGGGGAGGCACCCCCCCCCTAGCTGGTCCTGTGTGGGAGCTGAGCGTGGTGGAGGCACCCCCCCCCTAGCTGGTCCTGTGTGGGAGCTGAGAGTGGGGGAGGCACTACCCCCCCTAGCTGGTCCTGTGTGGGAGCTGAGCGTGGGGGAGGCACCCCCCCCCCCTAGCTGGTCCTGTGTGGGAGCTGAGAGTGGGGGAGGCACTACCCCCCCTAGCTGGTCCTGTGTGGGAGCTGAGCGTGGGGGAGGCACCCCCCCCCCTAGCTGGTCCTGTGCGGGAGCTGAGCGTGGGGGAGGCACCCCCCCCCCCCCTAGCTGGTCCTGTGTGGGAGCTGAGCGCGGGGGAGGCACCCCCCCCCCCCCTAGCTGTTCCTGTGTGGGAGCTGAGCGTGGGGGAGGCACCCCCCCCTAGCTTTTCCTGTGTGGGAGCTGAGCGTGGGGGAGGCTCCCCCCCCCTAGCTGGTCCTGTGTGGGAGCTGAGCGTGGGGGAGGCACCAACCCCCCCCCCCCTAGCTGGTCCTGTGTGAGAGCTGAGCGTGGGGGAGGCACCCTAAACCCCCAGCTGGTCCTGTGTGGGAGCTGAGCGTTGGGGAGGCCCCAACCCCCCCCTAGCTGGTCCTGTGTTGGAGCTGAGCGTGGGGGAGGCACCCCCCCTTAGCTGGTCCTGTGTGGGAGCTGAGCGTGGGGGTGGCACCCCCTCCCCCCTAGCTGGTCCTGTGTGGGTGCTGAGTGTGGGGAAGGCACCCCCCCCCCCTAGCTGGTCCTGTGTGGGACCTGAGTGTGGGGGAGGCACCCCCCCCCCTAGCTGGTCCTGTGTTGGAGCTGAGCGTGGGGGAGGCACCCCCCCTTAGCTGGTCCTGTGTGGGAGCTGAGCGTGGGGGAGACACCCCCCCCCCCTACTTGGTCCTGTGAGGGAGCTAGCTGTGCGTGGGGGAGGCACCCCCCCCCCCTACCTGGTCCTGTGTGGGAGCTGAGCGTGGGGGTGGCACCCCCCCCCACCACTAGCTGGTCCTGTGTGGGAGCTGAGCGTGGGGGAGGCACCACCCCCCCCCCTAGCTGGTCCTGTGTGGGTGCTGAGCGTGGGGGAGGCACCACCCCCCGCCCCTAGCTGGTGCTGTGTGGGAGCTGAGCGTGGGGAGGCACCCCCCCTAGCTTGTCTTGTGTGGGAGCTGAGAGTGGGGGAGGCACCCCCCCCCCCCTTGCTGGTCCTGTGTGGGAGCTGAGCGTGGGGGAGACACCACCCCCCCCCCCTAGCTGGTCCGGTGTGGGAGCTGAGCGTGGGGGAGGCACCCCCTCCCCCCTAGCTGGTCCTGTGTGGGTGCTGAGTGTGGGGGAGGCACCCCCCCCCTAGCTGGTCCTGTGTGGGACCTGAGTGTGGGGAAGGCACCCCCCCCCTAGCTGATCCTGTGTGGGAGCTGAGCGTGGGGGAGGCACCACCCCCCCCCCTTGCTGGTACTGTGTGGGAGCTCAGCGTGAGGGAGGCACCCCCCCCCAACTGGTCCTGTGTGGGAGCTGAGCGTGGGGGAGGCACCCCCTCCCCCCTAGCTGGTCCTGTGTGGGTGCTGAGTGTGGGGGAGGCACCCCCCCCCCCCCTAGCTAGTCCTGTGTGGGACCTGTGTGTGGGGGAGGCACCCCCCCCCCTAGCTGATCCTGTGTGGGAGCTGAGCGTGGGGGAGGCACCACCCCCCCTAGCTGGTCCTGTGTGGGAGCTGAGCGTGGGGGAGGGACCCCCCCCCCCTCCCTAGCTGGTCCTGTGTGGGAGCTGAGCGAGGGGGAGGCACCCCCCCCCCCTTGCTGGTCCTGTGTGGGAGCTGAGCGTTGGGGAGGCCCCAACCCCCCCCCTAGCTGGTCCTGTGTTGGAGCTGAGCGTGGGGGAGGCACCCCCCCTTAGCTGGTCCTGTGTGGGAGCTGAGCGTGGGGGAGGAACCCCCCTCCCCCCTAGCTGGTCCTGTGTGGGTGCTGCGTGTGGGGAAGGCACCCCCCCCCCTAGCTGGTCCTGTGTGGGACCTGAGTGTGGGGGAGGCACCTCCCCCCCTAGCTGGTCCTGTGTGGGAGCTGAGCGTGGTGGAGGCACCCCCCCCCTAGCTGGTCCTGTGTGGGAGCTGAGAGTGGGGGAGGCACCCCCCCCCCTAGCTGGTCCTGTGTGGGAGCTGAGAGTGGGGGAGGCACCCCCCCCCTAGCTGGTCCTGTGTGGGAGCTGAGCGTGGTGGAGGCACCCCCCCCCTCTAGCTGGTCCTGTGTGGGAGCTGAGAGTGGGGGAGGCACTACCCCCCCTAGCTGGTCCTGTGTGGGAGCTGAGCGTGGGGGAGGCACCCCCCCCCCTAGCTGGTCCTGTGCGGGAGCTGAGCGTGGGGGAGGCACCCCCCCCCCCTAGCTGGTCCTGTGTGGGAGCTGAGCGTGGGGGAAGCACCCCCCCCTAGCTGGTCCTGTGTGCGAGCTGAGCGTGGGGGAGGCACCCCCTCCCTAGCTGGTCCTGTGTAGGAGCTGAGCGTGGGGGAGGCACCCCCCCCTAGCTGGTCCTGTGTGGGAGCTGAGCGCGGGGGAGGCACCCCCCCCCCCCCTAGCTGTTCCTGTGTGGGAGCTGAGCGTGGGGGAGGCACCCCCCCCTAGCTTTTCCTGTGTGGGAGCTGAGCGTGGGGGAGGCACCAACCCCCCCCCCCTAGCTGGTCCTGTGTGAGAGCTGAGCGTGGGGGAGGCACCCTAAACCCCCAGCTGGTCCTGTGTGGGAGCTGAGCGTTGGGGAGGCCCCAACCCCCCCCCTAGCTGGTCCTGTGTTGGAGCTGAGCGTGGGGGAGGCACCCCCCCTTAGCTGGTCCTGTGTGGGAGCTGAGCGTGGGGGAGGAACCCCCCTCCCCCCTAGCTGGTCCTGTGTGGGTGCTGCGTGTGGGGAAGGCACCCCCCCCCTAGCTGGTCCTGTGTGGGACCTGAGTGTGGGGGAGGCACCCCCCCCCCTAGCTGGTCCTGTGTTGGAGCTGAGCGTGGGGGAGGCACCCCCCCCCCTACCTGGTCCTGTGTGGGAGCTGAGCGTGGGGGTGGCACCCCCCCCCACTAGCTGGTCCTGTGTGGGAGCTGAGCGTGGGGGAGGAACCACCCCCCCCCCCCCTAGCTGGTCCTGTGTGGGTGCTGAGCGTGGGGGAGGCACCACCCCCCGCCCCTAGCTGGTGCTGTGTGGGAGCTGAGCGTGGGGAGGCACCCCCCCTAGCTTGTCTTGTGTGGGAGCTGAGCGTGGGGGAGGCACCCCCCCCCCTTGCTGGTCCTGTGTGGGAGCTGAGCGTGGGGGAGACACCACCCCCCCCCCCTAGCTGGTCCGGTGTGGGAGCTGAGCGTGGGGGAGGCACCCCCTCCCCCCTAGCTGGTCCTGTGTGGGTGCTGAGTGTGGGGGAGGCACCCCCCCCCCTAGCTGGTCCTGTGTGGGACCTGAGTGTGGGGAAGGCACCCCCCCCCTAGCTGATCCTGTGTGGGAGCTGAGCGTGGGGGAGGCACCACCCCCCCCCCCTTGCTGGTACTGTGTGGGAGCTCAGCGTGAGGGAGGCACCCCCCCCCCAACTGGTCCTGTGTGGGAGCTGAGCGTGGGGTGGCCCCCCCTAGTTGGTCCTGTGTGGGTGCTGAGCGTGGGGGAGGTACCACCCCCCCCCTAGCTGGTCCTGTGTGGGAGCTGAGCGTGGGGGAGGCCCCCCCCTTGCTGGTCCTGTATGGGAGCTGAGCGTGGGGGAGGCACCACCCCCCCTAGCTGGTCCTGTGTGGGAGCTGAGTGTGGGGGAGGCACCCCCCCCCTAGCTGGTCCTGTGTGGGAGCTGAGTGTGGGGGAGGCACCCCCCCCCCTAGCTGGTCCTGTGTGGGAGCTGAGTTTGGGGAGGCCCCATCCCCCCCCCCTAGCTGGTCCTGTGTGGGAGCTGAGCGTGGGGGAGGCACACCCTCCCCCCTAGCTGGTCATGTGTGGGAGCTGAGCGTGGGGGAGGCACCACCCCCCCTAGCTGAAACTGTGTGGGAGCTGAGCGTGGGGAAGGCACCCCCCCCTAGCTGGTCCTGTGTGGGAGCTGAGCGTGGGTGAGGCACACCCTCCCTAGCTGGTCATGTGTGGGAGCTGAGCGTGGGTGAGGCACACCCCCCCCCCCTAGCTGAAACTGTGTGGGAGCTGAGCGTGGGGAGGCACCACCCCTTCCCCCTAGCTGGTCCTATGTGGGAGCTGAGCGTGGGGGAAGCACCCCCCCCCCCTAGCTGGTCCTGTGTGGGAGCTGAGCGTGGGGGAGGCACCACCCCCCCCCTAGCTGAAACTGTGTGGGAGCGGAGCGTGGGGGAGGCACCACCCCCCCCCCTAGCTGGTCCTATGTGGGAGCTGAGCGTGGGGGAGGCACCCCCCCCCCCCTAGCTGGTCCTGTGTGGGAGCGGAGCGTGGGGGAGGCACCACCCCCCCTAGCTAAAACTGTGTGGGAGCTGAGCGTGGGGAAGGCACCCCCCCCTAGCTGGTCCTGTGTGGGAGCTGAGCGTGGGGGAGGCACCACCCCCCCCTAGCTGGTCCTGTGTGGGAGCTGAGCGTAGGGAAGGCACCACCCACCCAGAGCTGGTCCTGTGTGGGAGCTGAGCGTGGGGGAGCCCCCCCCCTAGCTGGTCCTGTGTGGGAGCTGAGCGTGGGGGAGGCACCACCCCCCTAGCTGGTCCTGTGTGGGAGCTGAGCGTGGGGGAGGCACCCCCTCCCCTAGTTGGTCCTGTGTGGGTGCTGAGCGTGGGGGAGGTACCACCCCCCCCCTAGGTGGTCCTGTGTGGGAGCTGAGCGTGGGGGAGGCCCCCCCTTGCTGGTCCTGTATGGGAGCTGAGCTTGGGAGAGGCCCCCCCCTAGCTGGTCCTGTGTGGGTGCTGTGCGTGGGGGAGGCACCCCCCCCCTAGCTGGTCCTGTGTGGGAGCTGAGCGTGGGGGAGGCCCCCCCCTAGCTCGTCCTGTGTGGGAGCTGAGCGTGGGGGAGGCACCCCCACTAGCTGGTCCTGTGTGGGAGCTGAGCTTGTGGGAGGCCCCATCCACCCCCCCTAGCTGGTCCTGTGTGGGAGCTGAGCTTGGGGAGGCCCCATCCCCCCCCCCTAGCTGGTCATGTGTGGGAGCTGAGCGTGGGGGAGACACCACCCCCCCCTAGCTGGTCCTGTGTGGGAGCTGAGCGTGGGGGAGACACCACCCCCCCACTAGCTGGTTATGTGTGGGAGCTGAGCGTGGGGGAGGCACCACCCCCCCCCCTAGCTGGTCCTGTGTGGGAGCTGAGCGTGGCGGAGGCCCCCCCCCCTAGCTGGTCCTGTGTGGGAGCTGAGCGTGAGGGAGGCACCACCCCCACCCCCGTAGCTGGTCCTGTGTGGGAGCTGAGCGTGGGGGAGGCACCACCCCCCCCCCCTAGCTGGTCCTGTGTGGGAGCTGAGCGTGGGGGAGCAACCCCCCCCCCCTAGCTGGTAATATGTGGGAGCTGAGCGTGGGGGAGGCACCACCCCCCCCCCTAGCTGGTCCTGTGTGGGAGCTGAGCGTGGGGGAGCAATCCCCCCCCCCTAGCTGGTCCTGTGTGGGAGCTGAGCGTGGGGGAGGCACCACCCCCCCCTAGCTGGTCCTGTGTGGGAGCTGAGCGTGGGGGAGCAATCCCCCCCCCCCTAGCTGGTCCTGTGTTGGAGCTGAGCGTGGGGGAGGCACCACCACCCCCCCTAGCTGGTCCTGTGTGGGAGCTGAGCGTGGGGGAGGTACCCCCCTTAGCTGGTGCTGTGTGGGAGCAGAGCGAGGGGGAGGTACCCCCCCTAGCTGGTCCTGTGTGGGAGCTGAGCGTGGGGGAGGCACCCCCCCCTAGCTGGTCCTGTGTGGGAGCGGAGCGTGGGGGAGACACCACCCCCCCCCCCCTAGCTGGTCCTGTGTGGGAGCTGAGCGTGGGGGAGGCACCCCCCCCCCTAGCTGGTCCTGTGTGGGAGCTGAGCGTGGGGGAGGCACCCCCCCCCCTAGCTGATCCTGTGTGGGTGCTGAGCGTGGGGGAGGCACCCCCCCCCTAGCTGGTCCTGTGTGGGAGCTGAGCGTGGGGGAGACACCACCCCCCCCCCCTAGCTGGTCCTGTGTGGGAGCTGAGCGTGGGGGAGGCACCCCCCCCTAGCTGGTCCTGTGTGGGAGCTGAGCGTGGGGGAGGCACCCCCCCCCCTAGCTGGTCCTGTGTGGGAGCTGAGCGTGGGGGAGGCACCCCCCCCCCTAGCTGATCCTGTGTGGGTGCTGAGCGTGGGGGAGGCACCCCCCCCTAGCTGATCCTGTGTGGGAGCTGAGCGTGGGGGAGGCACCACCCCCCCTAGCTGGTCCTGTGTGGGAGCTGAGCGTGGGGGAGGCACCACCCCCCCCTAGCTGGTCCTGTGTGGGAGCTGAGCGTGGGGGAGGCACCCCCCCCGTAGCTGGTCCTGTGTTGGAGCTGAGCGTGGGGGAGGAACCCTCCCCCCTAGCTGGTCCTGTGTGGGACATGAGCGTGGGGGAGGCCCCCCCCTAGCTGATCCTGTGTGGGAGCTGAGCGTGGGGGAGGCACCACCCCCGCCCCTAGCTGGTCCTGTGTGGGAGCTGAGCGTGGGGGAGGCTCCCCCCCCTACTTGGTCCTGTGAGGGAGCTGAGCGTGGGGGAGGCACCCCCCCACTAGCTGGTCCTGTGTGGGAGCTAAGCGTGGGGGAGGCACCACCCCCCTAGCTGGTCCTGTGTGGGAGCTGAGCGTGGGGGAGGCACCCCCCCCCACCCTAGCTGGTCCTGTGTGAGAGCTGAGCGTGGGGAAGGCACCCCCCCCCCTAGCTGGTCCTGTGTGGGTGCTGAGTGTGGGGGAGGCACCCCCCCCCTAGCTAGTCCTGTGTGGGACCTGTGTGTGGGGGAGGCACCCCCCCCCCTAGCTGATCCTGTGTGGGAGCTGAGCGTGGGGGAGGCACCACCCCCCCTAGCTGGTCCTGTGTGGGAGCTGAGCGTGGGGGAGGGACCCCCCCCCCTCCCTAGCTGGTCCTGTGTGGGAGCTGAGCGAGGGGGAGGCACCCCCCCCCCCTTGCTGGTCCTGTGTGGGAGCTGGGCGTGGGAGAGGCACCACCCCCCCCCCCCTAGCTGGTCCTGTGTGGGAGCTGAGCGTGGGGGAGGCACCACCCCCCCCCTAGCTGGTCCTGTGTGGTAGCTGAGAGTGGGGGAGGCACCTCCCCCCCTAGCTGGTCCTGTGTGGGAGCTGAGCGTGGTGGAGGCACCACCCCCTAGCTGGTCCTGTGTGGGAGCTGAGAGTGGGGGAGGCACCCCCCCCCCCTAGCTGGTCCTGTGTGGGAGCTGAGAGTGGGGGAGGCACCCCCCCCCCTAGCTGGTCCTGTGTGGGAGCTGAGCGTGGTGGAGGCACCCCCCCCCCTAGCTGGTCCTGTGTGGGAGCTGAGAGTGGGGGAGGCACTACCCCCCCTAGCTGGTCCTGTGTGGGAGCTGAGCGTGGGGGAGGCACCCCCCCCCCCTAGCTGGTCCTGTGCGGGAGCTGAGCGTGGGGGAGGCACCCCCCCCCCCTAGCTGGTCCTGTGTGGGAGCTGAGCGTGGGGGAAGCACCCCCCCCCCTAGCTGGTCCTGTGTGGGAGCTGAGCGTGGGGGAGGCACCCCCTCCCTAGCTGGTCCTGTGTGGGAGCTGAGCGTGGGGGAGGCACCCCCCCCTAGCTGGTCCTGTGTGGGAGCTGAGCGCGGGGGAGGCACCCCCCCCCCTAGCTGTTACTGTGTGGGAGCTGAGCGTGGGGGAGGCACCCCCCCCCTAGCTTTTCCTGTGTGGGAGCTGAGCGTGGGGGAGGCACCCCCCCCCCCTAGCTGGTCCTGTGTGGGAGCTGAGCGTGGGGGAGGCACCAACCCCCCCCCTAGCTGGTCCTGTGTGAGAGCTGAGCGTGGGGGAGGCACCCTAAACCCCCAGCTGGTCCTGTGTGGGAGCTGAGCGTTGGGGAGGCCCCAACCCCCCCCTAGCTGGTCCTGTGTTGGAGCTGAGCGTGGGGGAGGCACCCCCCCTTAGCTGGTCCTGTGTGGGAGCTGAGCGTGGGGGAGGCACCCCCTCCCCCCTAGCTGGTCCTGTGTGGGTGCTGAGTGTGGGGAAGGCACCCCCCCCCCTAGCTGGTCCTGTGTGGGACCTGAGTGTGGGGGAGGCACCCCCCCCCCTAGCTGGTCCTGTGTTGGAGCTGAGCGTGGGGGAGGCACCCCCCCTTAGCTGGTCCTGTGTGGGAGCTGAGCGTGGGGGAGACACCCCCCCCCCCTACTTGGTCCTGTGAGGGAGCTAGCTGTGCGTGGGGGAGGCACCCCCCCCCCTACCTGGTCCTGTGTGGGAGCTGAGCGTGGGGGTGGCACCCCCCCCCCCCCACTAGCTGGTCCTGTGTGGGAGCTGAGCGTGGGGGAGGCACCACCCCCCCCCTAGCTGGTCCTGTGTGGGTGCTGAGCGTGGGGGAGGCACCACCCCCCGCCCCTAGCTGGTGCTGTGTGGGAGCTGAGCGTGGGGAGGCACCCCCCCTAGCTTGTCTTGTGTGGGAGCTGAGCGTGGGGGAGGCACCCCCCCCCCTTGCTGGTCCTGTGTGTGAGCTGAGCGTGGGGGAGACACCACCCCCCCCCTAGCTGGTCCGGTGTGGGAGCTGAGTGTGGGGGAGGCACCCCCTCCCCCCTAGCTAGTCCTGTGTGGGTGCTGAGTGTGGGGGAGGCACCCCCCCCCTAGCTGGTCCTGTGTGGGACCTGAGTGTGGGGAAGGCACCCCCCCCCCCTAGCTGATCCTGTGTGGGAGCTGAGCGTGGGGGAGGCACCACCCCCCCCTTGCTGGTACTGTGTGGGAGCTCAGCGTGAGGGAGGCACCCCCCCCCCCAACTGGTCCTGTGTGGGAGCTGAGCGTGCGGGAGGCATCCCCCCCCCCTAGCTGGTCCTGTGTGGGTGCTGAGCGTGGGGTGGCCCCCCCTAGTTGGTCCTGTGTGGGTGCTGAGCGTGGGGGAGGTACCACCCCCCCCCTAGCTGGTCCTGTGTGGGAGCTGAGCGTGGGGGAGGCCCCCCCCTTGCTGGTCCTGTATGGGAGCTGAGCGTGGGGGAGGCACCACCCCCCCTAGCTGGTCCTGTGTGGGAGCTGAGTGTGGGGGAGGCACCCCCCCCAAGCTGGTCCTGTGTGGGAGCTGAGTGTGGGGGAGGCACCCCCCCCCCTAGCTGGTCCTGTGTGGGAGCTGAGCTTGGGGGAGGCCCCATCCCCCCCCCTAGCTGGTCCTGTGTGGGAGCTGAGCGTGGGGGAGGCACACCCTCCCCCCTAGCTGGTCATGTGTGGGAGCTGAGCGTGGGGGAGGCACCACCCCCCCTAGCTGAAACTGTGTGGGAGCTGAGCGTGGGGAAGGCACCCCCCCCTAGCTGGTCCTGTGTGGGAGCTGAGCGTGGGTGAGGCACACCCTCCCTAGCTGGTCATGTGTGGGAGCTGAGCGTGGGTGAGGCACACCCCCCCCCCCCTAGCTGAAACTGTGTGGGAGCTGAGCGTGGGGAGGCACCACCCCTTCCCCCTAGCTGGTCCTATGTGGGAGCTGAGCGTGGGGGAAGCACCCCCCCCCCTAGCTGGTCCTGTGTGGGAGCTGAGCGTGGGGGAGGCACCACCCCCCCCCTAGCTGAAACTGTGTGGGAGCTGAGCGTGGGGGAGGCACCCCCCCCCCCCTAGCTGGTCCTATGTGGGAGCTGAGCGTGGGGGAGGCACCCCCCCCCCTAGCTGGTCCTGTGTGGGAGCTGAGCGTGGGGGAGGCACCACCCCCCCCCCTAGCTGAAACTGTGTGGGAGCTGAGCGTGGGGAAGGCACCCCCCCCTAGCTGGTCCTGTGTGGGAGCTGAGCGTGGGGGAGGCACCACCCCCCCCCCAGCTGGTCCTGTGTGGGAGCTGAGCGTAGGGAAGGCACCACCCACCCAGAGCTGGTCCTGTGTGGGAGCTGAGCGTGGGGGAGCCCCCCCCCCTAGCTGGTCCTGTGTGGGAGCTGAGCGTCGGGGAGGCACCCCCCCTAGCTGGTCCTGTGTGGGAGCTGAGCTTGTGGGAGGCCCCATCCACCCCCCCTAGCTGGTCCTGTGTGGGAGCTGAGCTTGGGGAGGCCCCATCCCCCCCCCCCTAGCTGGTCATGTGTGGGAGCTGAGCGTGGGGGAGACACCACCCCCCCCTAGCTGGTCCTGTGTGGGAGCTGAGCGTGGGGGAGACACCACCCCCCCATTAGCTGGTTATGTGTGGGAGCTGAGCGTGGGGGAGGCACCACCCCCCCCCCTAGCTGGTCCTGTGTGGGAGCTGAGCGTGGGGGAGGCCCCCCCCCCTAGCTGGTCCTGTGTGGGAGCTGAGCGTGAGGGAGGCACCACCCCCACCCCCGTAGCTGGTCCTGTGTGGGAGCTGAGCGTGGGGGAGGCACCACCCCCCCCTAGCTGGTCCTGTGTGGGAGCTGAGCGTGGGGGAGCAATCCCCCCCCCCTAGCTGGTCCTGTGTTGGAGCTGAGCGTGGGGGAGGCACCACCCCCCCCCTAGCTGGTCCTGTGTGGGAGCTGAGCGTGGGGGAGGCACCCCCCCCCCCTTAGCTGGTCCTGTGTGGGAGCTGAGCGTGGGGGAGCAACCCCCCCCCCCCTAGCAGGTCCTGTGTGGGAGCTGAGCGTGGGGGAGGCACCACCCCCCCCTAGCTGGTCCTGTGTGGGAGCTGAGCGTGAGGGAGGCACACCCTCCCCCCCCCCCAGCTGGTCCTGTGTGGGAGCTGAGCGTGGAGGAGGCACCCCCCCCCCCTCTAGCTGGTACTGTGTGGGTGCTGAGCGTGGGGGAGGCACCATCCCCCCCTAGTTGGTCCTGTGTGGGAGCTGAGCGTGGGGTAGGCACACCCCCCCTAGCTGGTCCTGTGTGGGAGCTGAGCGAGGAGGAGGTACCCCCCCTAGTTGGTCCTGTGTGGGAGCTGAGCGTGGGGGAGGTACCACCCCCCCTAGCTGGTCCTGTGTGGGAGCTGAGCGTGGGGGAGGTACCCCCCCTAGCTGGTCCTGTGTGGGAGCGGAGCGTGGGGGAGGCACCCCCCCCCTAGCTGGTCCTGTGTGGGAGCTGAGCGTGGGGGAGGTACCCCCCTTAGCTGGTGCTGTGTGGGAGCAGAGCGTGGGGGAGGTACCCCCCCTAGCTGGTCCTGTGTGGGAGCTGAGCGTGGGGGAGGCACCCCCCCCTAGCTGGTCCTGTGTGGGAGCGGAGCGTGGGGGAGACACCACCTTCCCCCTAGCTGGTCCTGTGTGGGAGCTGAGCGTGGGGGAGGCACCCCCCCCCCCTAGCTGGTCCTGTGTGGGAGCTGAGCGTGGGGGAGGCACCCCCCCCTAGCTGATCCTGTGTGGGTGCTGAGCGTGGGGGAGGCACCCCCCCCCCCTAGCTGGTCCTGTGTGGGAGCTGAGCGTGGGGGAGACACCACCCCCCCCCTAGCTGGTCCTGTGTGGGAGCTGAGCGTGGGGGAGGCACCCCCCCCTAGCTGGTCCTGTGTGGGAGCTGAGCGTGGGGGAGGCACCCCCCCCCCTAGCTGGTCCTGTGTGGGAGCTGAGCGTGGGGGAGGCACCCCCCCCCCTAGCTGATCCTGTGTGGGTGCTGAGCGTGGGGGAGGCACCCCCCCCTAGCTGATCCTGTGTGGGAGCTGAGCGTGGGGGAGGCACCACCCCCCCCTAGCTGGTCCTGTGTGGGAGCTGAGCGTGGGGGAGGCACCACCCCCGCCCCTAGCTGGTCCTGTGTGGGAGCTGAGCGTGGGGGAGGCACCACCCCCCCTAGCTGGTCCTGTGTGGGAGCTGAGCGTGGGGGAGGCACCCCCCCCCCCTAGCTGGTCCTGTGTTGGAGCTGAGCGTGGGGGAGGAATCCTCCCCCCTAGCTGGTCCTGTGTGGGACATGAGCGTGGGGGAGGCCCCCCCCCTAGCTGATCCTGTGTGGGAGCTAAGCGTGGGGGAGGCACCACCCCCCTAGCTGGTGCTGTGTGGGAGCTGAGCGTGGGGGAGGCACCCCCCCCCCCCACTAGCTGGTCCTGTGTGGGAGCTGAGCGTGGGGGAGGCACCACCCCCCCCCTAGGTGGTCCTGTGTGGGAGCTGAGCGTGGGGGAGGCACCACCCCCAGCTGGTCCTGTGTGGGAGCTGAGCGTGGGGGAGGCACCCCCCCCCCTAGCTGGTCCTGTGTGGGAGATGAGCGTGGGGGAGGCACCACCCCCCTAGCTTGTCCTGTGTGGGAGCTGAGCGTGGGGGAGGCACCACCCCTTCTAGCTGGTCCTGTGTGGGAGCTGAGCGTGGGGGAGGCACCCCCCCCCCCGTAGCTGGTCCTGTGTGAGAGCTGAGCGTGGGGGAGGCACCACCCCTTCTAGCTGGTCCTGTGTGGGAGCTGAGCGTGGGGGAGGCACCAACCCCCCCCCCCCTAGCTGGTCCTCTGTGGGAGCTGAGCGTGGGGGAGGCACCACCCCGCCCCTAGCTGGTCCTGTGTGGGAGCTGAGCGTGGGGGAGGCACACCCCCCCCTAGCTGGTCCTGTGTGGGAGCTGAGCGTGGGGGAGGCACACCCCCCCCCTAGCTGATCCTGTGTGGGAGCTGAGCGTGGGGGAGGCACCACCCCCCCTTGCTGGTCCTGTGTGGGATCTGAGCGTGGGTGAGGTACCCCCCCCCCTAGCTGGTCCTGTGTGGGAGCTGAGCGTGGGGGAAGCACCACCCCCCCCCTAGCTGGTCCTGTGTGGGAGCTGAGCGTGGGGGAGGCTCCCCCCCCCCCAACTTGGTCCTGTGAAGGAGCTGAGCGTGGGGGAGGCACCACCCCCCCCCCTAGCAGGTCCTGTGTGGGAGCTAAGCGTGGGGGAGGCACCACCCCCCTAGCTAGTGCTGTGTGGGAGCTGAGCGTGGGGGAGGCACCCCGCCCCCACCCTAGCTGGTCCTGTGTGGGAGCTGAGCGTGGGGGAGGCACCCCCCCCCCTAGCTTGTGCTGTGTGGGATCTGAGCGTGGGGGAGGCACCCCGCCCCCCCCCCTAGCTGGTCCTGTGTGGGAGCTGAGCGTGGGGGAGGCACCCCCCCCTAGCTGATCCTGTGTGGGAGCTGAGCGTGGGGGAGGCACCACCCTCCCCCCCCCTAGCTGGTCCTGTGTGGGAGCTGAGCGTGAGGGAGGCACCCCCCCCCCCCTAGCTGGTCCTGTGTGGGAGCTGAGCGTGGGGGAGGCTCCCCCCCCCTACTTGGTCCTGTGAGGGAGCTGAGCGTGGGGGAGGCACCCCCCCCCCCCACTAGCTGGTGCTGTGTGGGAGCTGAGCGTGGGGGAGGCACCCCGCCCCCACCCTAGCTGGTCCTGTGTGGGAGCTGAGCGTGGGTGAGGCACCCCCCCCCCCTAGCTTGTGCTGTGTGGGAGCTGAGCGTGGGGGAGGCACCCCCCCCCCCCCCACCCTAGCTGGTCCTGTGTGGGAGCTGAGCGTGGGGAAGGCACCCTCCCCACACCCTAGCTGGTCTTGTGCGGGAGCTGAGGGTGGGGGAGGCACCACCCCCCCCCCCTAGGTGGTCCTGTGTGGGAGCTGAGCTTGGGGGAGGCACCACCCCCACCAGCTGGTCCTGTGTGGGAGCTGAGCGTGGGGGAGGCACCACCCCCCCTAGCTGGTCCTGTGTGGGAGCTGAGCGTGGGGGAGGCATAACCCTCCCCCCTAGCTGGTCCTGTGTGGGAGCTGAGCATGGGGGAGGCACCCCCCCCCCCTAGCTGGTCCTGTGTGGGAGCTGAGCGTGGGGGAGGCACCACCCCCCCCCCTAGCTTATCCTGTGTGCGAGCTGAGCGTGGGGGAGGCACCACCCCCCCTAGCTGGTCCTATGTGGGAGCTGAGCGTGGGGGAGGCACCACCCCCCCCTAGCTGGTCCTGTGTGGGAGCTGAGCGTGGGGGAGGCACCACCCCTTCTAGCTGGTCCTGTGTGGGAGCTGAGCGTGGGGGAGGCACACCCCCCCCCCTAGCTGGTCCTGTGTGGGAGCTGAGCGTGGGGGAGGCACCAGCCCCCCCCCCTAGCTGGTCCTGTGTGGGAGCTGAGCGTGGGGGAGGCACCCCCCCCCGTAGCTGGTCCTGTGTGGGAGCTGAGCGTGGGGGAGGCACCCCCCCCCCTAGTTGGTCCTGTGTGGGAGCAAAGCGCGGGGGAGGCACCCCCCCCTAGTTGGCCCTGTGTGAGAGCTGAGCGTGGGGGAGGCACCCCCCCCCTAGTTGGTCCTGTGTGGGTGCTGAGCGTGGGGGAGGCACCCCCCCCCTAGCTGGTCCTGTGTGGGAGCTGAGCGTGGGGGAGGCACCCCCCCCCCTAGTTGGTCCTGTGTGAGAGCTGAGCGTGGGGGAGGCACCCCCCCCTAGTTGGTCCTGTGTGGGTGCTGAGCGTGGGGGAGGCACCCCCCCCCCCCCCGTAGCTGGTCCTGTCTGAGAGCTGAGCGTGGGGGAGGCACCCCCCCCCCCCGTAGCTGGTCCTGTGTGGGAACTGAGCGTGGGGGAGGCACCCCCCCCTAGCTGGTCCTGTGTGGGAGCTGAGCGTGGGGGAGGCACCACCCCCCCCCTAGCTGGTCCTGTGTGGGAGCTGAGCGTGGGGGAGGCACACCCCCCCATAGCTGGTCCTGTGTGGGAGCTGAGCGTGGGGGAGGCACACCCCCCCCCTAGCTGATCCTGTGTGGGAGCTGAGCGTGGGGGAGGCACCACCCCCCCCTTGCTGGTCCTGTGTGGGATCTGAGCGTGGGTGAGGTACCCCCCTCCCCTAGCTGGTCCTGTGTGGGAGCTGAGCGTGGGGGAAGCACCACCCCCCCCCCCTAGCTGGTCCTGTGTGGGAGCTGAGCGTGGGGGAGGCACCCCCCCCCCTAGCTGATCCTGTGTGGGTGCTGAGCGTGGGGGAGGCACCCCCCCCTAGCTGATCCTGTGTGGGAGCTGAGCGTGGGGGAGGCACCACCCCCCCCTAGCTGGTCCTGTGTGGGAGCTGAGCGTGGGGGAGGCACCACCCCCGTAGCTGGTCCTGTGTTGGAGCTGAGCGTGGGGGAGGAACCCTCCCCCCTAGCTGGTCCTGTGTGGGACATGAGCGTGGGGGAGGCCCCCCCCTAGCTGATCCTGTGTGGGAGCTGAGCGTGGGGGAGGCACCACCCCCGCCCCTAGCTGGTCCTGTGTGGGAGCTGAGCGTGGGGGAGGCACCACCCCCCTCCCCTAGCTAGTCCTGTGTGGGAGCTGAGCGTGGGGGAGGCACCCCCCCCTAGCTGATCCTGTGTGGGAGCTGAGCGTGGGGGAGGTACCCCCCCCCCTAGCTGGTCCTGTGTGGGAGCTGAGCGTGGGGGAGGCACCACCCCCCCTAGCTGGTCCTGTGTGGGAGCTGAGCGTGGGGGAGGCACCCCCCCCCCTAGCTGGTCCTGTGTTGGAGCTGAGCGTGGGGGAGGAATCCTCCCCCCTAGCTGGTCCTGTGTGGGACATGAGCGTGGGGGAGGCCCCCCCCTTAGCTGATCCTGTGTGGGAGCTGAGCGTGGGGGAGGCACCACCCCCGCCCCTAGCTGGTCCTGTGTGGGAGCTGAGCGTGGGGGAGGCACCACCCCCCCTAGCTGGTCCTGTGTGGGAGCTGAGCGTGGGGGAGGCACCCCCCCCCCCCCCCTAGCTGGTCCTGTGTTGGAGCTGAGCGTGGGGGAGGAATCCTCCCCCCTAGCTGGTCCTGTGTGGGACATGAGCGTGGGGGAGGCCCCCCCCCTAGCTGATCCTGTGTGGGAGCTAAGCGTGGGGGAGGCACCACCCCCCTAGCTGGTGCTGTGTGGGAGCTGAGCGTGGGGGAGGCACCCCGCCCCCACCCTAGCTGGTCCTGTGTGGGAGCTGAGGGTGGGGGAGGCTCCCCCCCCTACTTGGTCCTGTGAGGGAGCTGAGCGTGGGGGAGGCACCCCCCCCCCACTAGCTGGTCCTGTGTGGGAGCTGAGCGTGGGGGAGGCACCACCCCCCCCCTAGGTGGTCCTGTGTGGGAGCTGAGCGTGGGGGAGGCACCACCCCCAGCTGGTCCTGTGTGGGAGCTGAGCGTGGGGGAGGCACCCCCCCCCCTAGCTGGTCCTGTGTGGGAGATGAGCGTGGGGGAGGCACCACCCCCCTAGCTTGTCCTGTGTGGGAGCTGAGCGTGGGGGAGGCACCACCCCTTCTAGCTGGTCCTGTGTGGGAGCTGAGCGTGGGGGAGGCACCCCCCCCCCGTAGCTGGTCCTGTGTGAGAGCTGAGCGTGGGGGAGGCACCACCCCTTCTAGCTGGTCCTGTGTGGGAGCTGAGCGTGGGGGAGGCACCAACCCCCCCCCCCCCTAGCTGGTCCTCTGTGGGAGCTGAGCGTGGGGGAGGCACCACCCCGCCCCTAGCTGGTCCTGTGTGGGAGCTGAGCGTGGGGGAGGCACACCCCCCCCTAGCTGGTCCTGTGTGGGAGCTGAGCGTGGGGGAGGCACCCCCCCCCCCTAGCTGATCCTGTGTGGGAGCTGAGCGTGGGGGAGGCACCACCCCCCCTTGCTGGTCCTGTGTGGGATCTGAGCGTGGGTGAGGTACCCCCCCCCCCCCTAGCTGGTCCTGTGTGGGAGCTGAGCGTGGGGGAAGCACCACCCCCCCCCCCCCCTAGCTGGTCCTGTGTGGGAGCTGAGCGTGGGGGAGGCTCCCCCCCCCCCAACTTGGTCCTGTGAAGGAGCTGAGCGTGGGGGAGGCACCACCCCCCCCCCTAGCTGGTCCTGTGTGGGAGCTAAGCGTGGGGGAGGCACCACCCCCCTAGCTAGTGCTGTGTGGGAGCTGAGCGTGGGGGAGGCACCCCGCCCCCACCCTAGCTGGTCCTGTGTGGGAGCTGAGCGTGGGGGAGGCACCCCCCCCCTAGCTTGTGCTGTGTGGGATCTGAGCGTGGGGGAGGCACCCCGCCCCCCCCCTAGCTGGTCCTGTGTGGGAGCTGAGCGTGGGGGAGGCACCCCCCCCTAGCTGATCCTGTGTGGGAGCTGAGCGTGGGGGAGGCACCACCCTCCCCCCCCCTAGCTGGTCCTGTGTGGGAGCTGAGCGTGAGGGAGGCACCCCCCCCCCTAGCTGGTCCTGTGTGGGAGCTGAGCGTGGGGGAGGCTCCCCCCCCCTACTTGGTCCTGTGAGGGAGCTGAGCGTGGGGGAGGCACCCCCCCCCCCCACTAGCTGGTGCTGTGTGGGAGCTGAGCGTGGGGGAGGCACCCCGCCCCCACCCTAGCTGGTCCTGTGTGGGAGCTGAGCGTGGGGGAGGCACCCCCCCCCCTAGCTTGTGCTGTGTGGGAGCTGAGCGTGGGGGAGGCACCCCCCCCCCCCCCACCCTAGCTGGTCCTGTGTGGGAGCTGAGCGTGGGGAAGGCACCCTCCCCACACCCTAGCTGGTCTTGTGCGGGAGCTGATGGTGGGGGAGGCACCACCCCCCCCCCCCCTAGGTGGTCCTGTGTGGGAGCTGAGCTTGGGGGAGGCACCACCCCCACCAGCTGGTCCTGTGTGGGAGCTGAGCGTGGGGGAGGCACCACCCCCCCTAGCTGGTCCTGTGTGGGAGCTGAGCGTGGGGGAGGCATAACCCTCCCCCCTAGCTGGTCCTGTGTGGGAGCTGAGCATGGGGGAGGCACCCCCCCCCCTAGCTGGTCCTGTGTGGGAGCTGAGCGTGGGGGAGGCACCACCCCCCCCCTAGCTTATCCTGTGTGCGAGCTGAGCGTGGGGGAGGCACCACCCCCCCTAGCTGGTCCTATGTGGGAGCTGAGCGTGGGGGAGGCACCACCCCCCCCTAGCTGGTCCTGTGTGGGAGCTGAGCGTGGGGGAGGCACCACCCCTTCTAGCTGGTCCTGTGTGGGAGCTGAGCGTGGGGGAGGCACACCCCCCCCCCCTAGCTGGTCCTGTGTGGGAGCTGAGCGTGGGGGAGGCACCAGCCCCCCCCCCCTAGCTGGTCCTGTGTGGGAGCTGAGCGTGGGGGAGGCACCCCCCCCCCGTAGCTGGTCCTGTGTGGGAGCTGAGCGTGGGGGAGGCACCCCCCCCCCCTAGTTGGTCCTGTGTGGGAGCTAAGCGCGGGGGAGGCACCCCCCCCTAGTTGGCCCTGTGTGAGAGCTGAGCGTGGGGGAGGCACCCCCCCCCCTAGTTGGTCCTGTGTGGGTGCTGAGCGTGGGGGAGGCACCCCCCCCCTAGCTGGTCCTGTGTGGGAGCTGAGCGTGGGGGAGGCACCCCCCCCCTAGTTGGTCCTGTGTGAGAGCTGAGCGTGGGGGAGGCACCCCCCCCTAGTTGGTCCTGTGTGGGTGCTGAGCGTGGGGGAGGCACCCCCCCCCCCCGTAGCTGGTCCTGTCTGAGAGCTGAGCGTGGGGGAGGCACCCCCCCCCCCGTAGCTGGTCCTGTGTGGGAACTGAGCGTGGGGGAGGCACCCCCCCCTAGCTGGTCCTGTGTGGGAGCTGAGCGTGGGGGAGGCACCACCCCCCCCCTAGCTGGTCCTGTGTGGGAGCTGAGCGTGGGGGAGGCACACCCCCCCTAGCTGGTCCTGTGTGGGAGCTGAGCGTGGGGGAGGCACACCCCCCCCCTAGCTGATCCTGTGTGGGAGCTGAGCGTGGGGGAGGCACCACCCCCCCTTGCTGGTCCTGTGTGGGATCTGAGCGTGGGTGAGGTACCCCCCTCCCCTAGCTGGTCCTGTGTGGGAGCTGAGCGTGGGGGAAGCACCACCCCCCCCCCTAGCTGGTCCTGTGTGGGAGCTGAGCGTGAGGGAGGCTCCCCCCCCCCAACTTGGTCCTGTGAAGGAGCTGAGCGTGGGGGAGGCACCACCCCCCCCCCCTAGCTGGTCCTGTGTGGGAGCTAAGCGTGGGGGAGGCACCACCCCCCTAGCTAGTGCTGTGTGGGAGCTGAGCGTGGGGGAGGCACCCCGCCCCCACCCTAGCTGGTCCTGTGTGGGAGATGAGCGTGGGGGAGGCACCCCCCCCTAGCTGGTCCTGTGTGGGAGCTGAGCGTGGGGGAGGCACCCCCCCCCCCTAGCTGATCCTGTGTGGGAGCTGAGCGTGGGGGAGGCACCACCCTCCCCCCCCTAGCTGGTCCTGTGTGGGAGCTGAGCGTGAGGGAAGCACCCCCCCCCCCTAGCTGGTCCTGTGTGGGAGCTGAGCGTGGGGGAGGCTCCCCCCCCTACTTGGTCCTGTGAGGGAGCTGAGCGTGGGGGAGGCACCCCCCCCCCCCACTAGCTGGTGCTGTGTGGGAGCTGAGCGTGGGGGAGGCACCCCGCCCCCACCCTAGCTGGTCCTGTGTGGGAGCTGAGCGTGGGGGAGGCACCCCCCCCTAGCTTGTGCTGTGTGGGAGCTGAGCGTGGGGAGGCACCCCCCCCCCCCACCCTAGCTGGTCCTGTGTGGGAGCTGAGCGTGGGGGAGGCACCCTCCCCACACCCTAGCTGGTCTTGTGCGGGAGCTGAGGGTGGGGGAGGCACCACCCCCACCAGCTGGTCCTGTGTGGGAGCTGAGCGTGGGGGAGGCACCACCCCCCCTAGCTGGTCCTGTGTGGGAGCTGAGCGTGGGGGAGGCATAACCCTCCCCCCTAGCTGGTCCTGTGTGGGAGCTGAGCATGGGGGAGGCACCCCCCCCCTAGCTGGTCCTGTGTGGGAGCTGAGCGTGGGGGAGGCACCCCCCCCCTAGCTGGTCCTGTGTGCGAGCTGAGCGTGGGGGAGGCACCACCCCCCCTAGCTGGTCCTGTGTGGGAGCTGAGCGTGGGGGAGGCACCACCCCCCCCCCCTAGCTGGTCCTGTGTGGGAGCTGAGCGTGGGGGAGGCACCACCCCTTCTAGCTGGTCCTGTGTGGGAGCTGAGCGTGGGGGAGGCACACCCCCCCCCTAGCTGGTCCTTTGTGGGAGCTGAGCGTGGGGGAGGCACGAGCCCCCCCCCCTAGCTGGTCCTGTGTGGGAGCTGAGCGTGGGGGAGGCACCCCCCCCCCTAGCTGGTCCTGTGTGGGAGCTGAGCGTGGGGAGGCACCACACCCCCCCCCGCTAGCTGGTCCTGTGTGGGAGCTGAGCGTGGGGGAGGCACCCCCCCCCCCTAGCTGGTCCTGTGTGGGAGCTGAGCGTGGGGGAGGCACCACCCCACCCCCCTAGCTGGTCCTGTGTGGGAGCTGAGCGTGGGGGAGGCACCACCCCTTCTAACTGGTCCTGTGTGGGAGCTGAGCGTGGGGGAGGCACACCCCCCCTAGCTGGTCCTGTGTGGGAGCTGAGCGTGGGGGAGGCACACCCCCCCCTAGCTGGTCCTGTGTGGGAGCTGAGCGTGGGGGAGGCACCACCCCTTCTAACAGGTCCTGTGTGGGAGCTGAGCGTGGGGGAGGCACCACCCCTTCTAACTGGTCCTGTGTGGGAGCTGAGCGTGGGGGAGGCACACCCCCCCCCCCTAGCTGGTCCTGTGTGGGAGCTGAGCGTGGGGGAGGCACCACCCCCCCCTTGCTGGTCCTGTGTGGGAGCTGAGCGTGGGGGAGGCACCACCCCCCCCCCCCTAGATGGTCCTGTGTGGGAGCTGAGCGTGGGGGAGGCACCACCCCCCCTTGCTGGTCCTGTGTGGGAGCTGAGCGTGGGGGAGGCACCACCCCCCCTTGCTGGTCCTGTGTGGGAGCTGAGCGTTGTTGGTCCCTATAGGACCAACAAAAGGCTGATCTTGGTATGCTTAATTGTGAATGGAGGAAATGTTCAAGGCGAATCTTGGGTGTCCATCCTCGCACTCATTGTTATCTCATATCAGGCATGATGTGCACACCCACACGTAAAGAAATTACGATAACGAAACCACACATCAGAAGATGGAGAAACGACGACGTTTCGGTCCGTCCTGGACCATTATCAAGTCATGTGTTTGATACACACGACTTGATAATGGTCCAAGACGAACCCAAATGTCGTCGTTTTCCCATCTTCTGATGTGTGGTTTGGTCATCATATCTTCAGCACCGTTACTGTGATTCATCGTCTGCAAATGGAGAAGTTGTTTACAAAGAATTATATATTTTTGTGTGAAGGGAATCACTAATCCAGCAAACTCAATCAATTCTTTTTTCAGGCACTCACTTGTCACTGGCCACTCCAACTTTTCCAGAAATATAAACTTCATTGCCAGGGTAACACAACTTAAGAATAAGTGATGTATATAATGGTGCAGCAGATATACATTATAGAATAAAGCAACTGACTGGTCAGCAGAGAAAGCAGGAAGACCCCAGCTGGATAACAGAGATTTTGAAGGAACTTCCGCCGTAAAGAGACGACCAACTGACAGGCATCTTGAGTGCTATGGAAGTCAGCTCTATGTTACAGTGTTGGGAGAGATTTTGCTCTGGGTTAGCCCTAGAATCTGATTGTATTCTCATCGTCTACTTTTGTAATATAAAATGTGGCAATATTTCTCACTGCTTTAATGGTAAACTACGCTTTATTTTCCCAACATATATCACCTCTCAAACTGTAAGCTAAATGTTACTCACTATTAGCCAAGATGTAAGTCTGATTTAGACTAATGTACTCCTGTTTAGTTCATTCATTATTGAAACCATTTGTGTAAGTCGTTAAGGAAATAGTTTCTTGTTCTGAATTTGACAATTGTAATATTTTAATATCATAGATAAATGTAGCTAAATCTAATTCTTGAAAACACAGTTTGTCATTACAGATGTCTCATGTTATGTTATTATTATAATTTTCTGTAAAGTAAATAATTTACTGTAAATCTTTGTAAACTAACGAAGCTATAAATGTACAGAATGAACATTTATAAATATAGAGTATAGCTATCAATTAATTTTGTATATATACACAAGTGTGCGGTAGTTCCTGTTTCTATTAGTCCCAATGGGGCAGTAATAACACACTCGCCTGTGCTTCCCGAGCAATTTGGCCTGGGCTCGTATCTTGGCCAGGGGGGGATTGACTAGGCGCCAGTCCTTAACTAAACGCCTCTGTGCACACAACAGTGATTGGGCACCTGGCTGTTAAGTGGCACCTGGTTGTTAAGTGGCACCTGGTTGTTAAGTGGCTCCTGGTTGTTAAGTGGCTCCTGGTTGTTAAGTGGCACCTGGTTGTTAAGTGGCACCTGGTTGTTAAGTGGCACCTGGTTGTTAAGTGGCACCTGGTTGTTAAGTGGCACCTGGTTGTTAAGTGGCACCTGGTTGTTAAGTGGCTCCTGGTTGTTAAGTGGCACCTGGTTGTTAAGTGGCACCTGGTTGTTAAGTGGCACCTGGTTGTTAAGTGGCACCTGGTTGTTAAGTGGCTCCTGGTTGTTAAGTGGCACCTGGTTGTTAAGTGGCTCCTGGTTGTTAAGTGGCTCCTGGTTGTTAAGTGGCACCTGGTTCTTAAGTGACTCCTGGTTGTTAAGTGGCTCCTGGTTGTTAAGTGGCACCTGGTTGTTAAGTGGCACCTGGTTGTTAAGTGGCTCCTGGTTGTTAAGTGGCACCTGGTTGTTAAGTGGCTCCTGGTTGTTAAGTGGCACCTGGTTGTTAAGTGGCTCCTGGTTGTTAAGTGGCTCCTGGTTGTTAAGTGGCACCTGGTTGTTAAGTGGCTCCTGGTTGTTAAGTGGCTCCTAGTTGTTAAGTGGCACCTGGTTGTCACCGTAAGTAGGTACGACGGAACTGTTGGCAGCAACCATATATAAAAGCCAAGGCGACTGGGTTACTGACCGTTAACAGACCCTCCCGGAGCCCTTTCCCTAATAAGCACACAGCTGGCGGCAGTTCCGGGCTCTAGCCCCAAACCTGTGATGGTAGTAGTAGTAGTAGTAGTCTGGGTTGTAGTCAACCGCCAAGGACGGGCTGCGGGACTTGCCCTGGGAATGTTGGCGGGTCTGAAAAACACTGAGGTGTTGGCTGTTCATTTGGGTCGTCACTGTTGAGTGGTCAGAAGCAAGGGTATTTCCTGACCAGAGTGAGTCGCCTAGTGCACTATGGATTCGGTCTGCAATTTTCGCCAGGCTCTCTGGTGTCATGTCGTCACTCTGGGCATGGGAATGTGTAAGAGTAAGTGTAGAAGGAACAGAACCCGGAGCAGATCACTGTCACATGCTCCACTCGCCGGTCGTAGCAAGAGCTGGATTTGCTGAAACATTTAGGATGGTGCCCGATCCTCGAGGCTGCAATAGCTACTATTGGTGAGGAGCAGGTCACGCTGGCGGCTTCTACATAACTTGGCTGCAGCGAGGAGAGCAGTCACAGCACCTCTCCTGTGCCAGGTAAGTCTACTACGGGCTCACCATAGCCCGTGCTACTTGCCCCGCTCCTGTGCCGGGTAAGTCCACTACGGGCTCACCATAGCCCGTGCTACTTGCCCCGCTCCTGTGCCGGGTAAGTCCACTACGGGCTCACCATAGCCCGTGCTACTTCGAACTTGTTCCGAGTAGCTGAATCTATAACAACAACAACAACAACAACGAGGAGAGCAGTCTTCATGGCAGCGAATCTGTGTGTGATTGGCGGTGTTATAACCACAGCTCGTGCCTCCAGAATGGTATCCGGAGACAATGCCGTCACCGTGAGTGCATATTGCTCTGCGTCGTTTATTACCTTGTAAGCGTCAAAGAAGGCCTCTACCTGTGCAAACCATGCTTCAGGGTCAGACAGAACATATGCTGGTAGCGTGAAGGTGGGCACCATGGTTTGTTTACACCCTGTCTGGGGAAACACTAGTGTGGAATCGTCTCCGGGGTCACCATTTTAGTGCCCTAATATCCACCAGACAAGGATTAAAGTAAACATAAGTCCCTGATCCACACATATATATAATTTATAACTGTACAAACCTAAGGAGGGTGTGAGAGAGCGTCTGGTCCCGTGTTGTTGTTGTTGTAGATTTAGGGGCGACAACGATCGTGGGATCGGATGCGCCCCGGCGTTAAGGGTTAATCACGAAGCCCGGCAAGGTGAAACGCCAAGCTGAATCACGAAACAAGTGACGCCAATCACTGGAACACTAATATGCCATGCGGCAAAGAAACGCAGACAGGCAGAAGATTGGGGAGGCCCAGGAGTCCCTCAGGGTGACAAGCACCAGCCCCGCCCCACACAGAGAACACTGGGGAGGCCCAGGAGTCCCTCAGGGTGACAAGCACCGGCCCCGCCCCACACAGAGAACACTGGGGAGCCCCAGGAGTCCCTCAGGGTGACAAGCACCAGCCCCGCCCCACACAGAGAACACTGGGAAGCCCCAGGAGTCCCTCAGGGTGACAAGCACCGGCCCCGCCCCACACAGAGAACACTGGGGAGGCCCAGGAGTCCCTCAGGGTGACAAGCACCGGCCCCGCTCCACACAGAGAACACTGGGGAGCCCCAGGAGTCCCTCAGGGTGACAAGCACCAGCCCCGCTCCACACAGAGAACACTGGGGAGCCCCAGGAGTCCCTCAGGGTGACAAGCACCAGCCCCGCCCCACACAGAGAACACTGGGGAGCCCCAGGAGTCCCTCAGGGTGACAAGCACCGGCCCCGCCACACACAGAGAACACTGGGGAGGCCCAGGAGTCCCTCAGGGTGACAAGCACCGGCCCCGCCCCACACAGAGAATACTGGGGAGCCCCAGGAGTCCCTCAGGGTGACAAGCACCAGCCCCGCCCCACACAGAGAACACTGGGGAGGCCCAGGAGTCCCTCAGGGTGACAAGCACCGGCCCCGCCCCACACAGAGAACACTGGGGAGGCCCAGGAGTCCCTCAGGGTGACAAGCACCGGCCCCGCCCCACACAGAGAACACTGGGGAGGCCCAGGAGTCCCTCAGGGTGACAAGCACCGGCCCCGCCCCACACAGAGAACACTGGGGAGGCCCAGGAGTCCCTCAGGGTGACAAGCACCAGCCCCGCCCCACACAGAGAACACTGGGGAGGCCCAGGAGTCCCTCAGGGTGACAAGCACCAGCCCCGCCCCACACAGAGAACACTGGGGAGGCCCAGGAGTCCCTCAGGGTGACAAGCACCAGCCCCGCCCCACACAGAGAACACTGGGGAGGCCCAGGAGTCCCTCAGGGTGACAAGCACCAGCCCCGCCCCACACAGAGAACACTGGGGAGGCCCAGGAGTCCCTCAGGGTGACAAGCACCAGCCCCGCCCCACACAGAGAACACTGGGGAGGCCCAGGAGTCCCTCAGGGTGACAAGCACCGGCCCCGCCCCACACAGAGAACACTGGGGAGGCCCAGGAGTCCCTCAGGGTGACAAGCACCAGCCCCGCCCCACACAGAGAACACTGGGGAGGCCCAGGAGTCCCTCAGGGTGACAAGCACCAGCCCCGCCCCACACAGAGAACACTGGGGAGGCCCAGGAGTCCCTCAGGGTGACAAGCACCGGCCCCGCCCCACACAGAGAACACTGGGGAGCCCCAGGAGTCCCTCAGGGTGACAAGCACCGGCCCCGCCCCACACAGAGAACACTGGGGAGGCCCAGGAGTCCCTCAGGGTGACAAGCACCGGCCCCGCCCCACACAGAGAACACTGGGAAGCAAAACCAAAAAAACTGCCCCCAACTAAAACGCAAGTCATCCAGTGCCCTCCGGCAGAGCAGAAGCCAGCAACCCACCACGACTGAGGGCACACCAGGAGCCCACCAAGACCCTGTACCAACCCTCGGCACCTCTCGGCCAAGCCGGCCCCCGAACCCCGTCACACCGCCAGGAGAAGCAGCCAGAACACGGCCAAAAAAAATCTATCAACAATCCCGTGACCCAAGGCGATATGTGCGCCAGGCGTCGTACAACCGAACCGTTGAAGAGGGATGCTAAACGCCAGTAGCAAAGCCAAAACCCGAAAACAAAACGTGATCAGGCAGCTCCCAGGCGGAGGAGGTGTCCAGACGTCCGCTCGTCGTCAAGGTTGAACCAGCGTCTGGTCCCGTTGTTCCCTGCGTGTTGAAGTTGCTTCTCCTCTGCCGTTTTCCCTCAACTCCGCCGTGTTGTAGTGGGTACTGAAGTCACTACAATGTGATGCCCCAACCACACAACGGAAAATAAAGAAACGACAACGTTTCGGTCCGTCCTGGACCATTATCATGTGGTGTCTCGACTTTATAATTGTCCAGTACGAACCGAAACGTCGTCGTTTCTCCATTTTCTGATGTGGTTTGGTAATCATAGTATGTTGATTGTTCATGATTTGTCTATAATTGTCTTTTGTTCTTGTATAAGCACGTTTATAAGTATACTAATAATACAACATTACAAGTATACTAATAATACACTACAAGTATACTAATAATACAACATTACAAGTATACTAATAATACATACCTATCAGGGTACTTATCAGATGGAATGCATTTGAAATTGAAATTGAAATAAGTTTATTGATGTAAATACACACAAAGGGATGAGGTAGCTCAAGCTGTTCTCACCCCGTTCAGTACATCGTGTAATACATACATATACACACATCACAAGCAATAAACGTATTATCGAACATTCTGAGAGATAAACATATACATTTCCTCCTTTACACAAGTAGTATGGTATCAGACATACACACAAATACTTTTATGACTTAGGTATACTGTACCGTATAAGGTGTCTACTTAGGTAGACAATTTGCAAGAGACATGCAGATAATTCAACAAAATATTACAGTCTTGGTGCAAAATTCTTGTATCTTTCAAGAATATCATCAACCTTTCCGTTATGACACATCCAGGAAGAGAAGAGAAGATGACTGACTTGAGAAGAGAAGATGGAATGCATTAGGCAGTGGTGTGATGGAGGCTGACTCCATACACAGTTTCAAATGTAGATATGATGGAGCCCTATAGGCTTAGGAACCTGTACACCAGTTGATTGGCAGTTGAGAGGTGGGACCAAAGAGCCAGAGCTCCTCCCCAGCAAGCACAACTATGTGAATACAACTAGGTGAGTACAGCATCAGCACATTAATTTTACATATTTTTTATCATGTTTATCCCACCGTTTTATATTGTAAATTTCTTCATTTGTCAATTACAGTATTATTTTTTGCTATTAATTTTATTCCATTTACATACTTTTGAATTTTTAATATTGTTTTTTTATATATCAAAATTTTACTGTAACTTGTAAAAATTATAGAAATTAGATTTACAGCAGATTTAGTATTTTCCTGCTCTGCAATTGAAAACTTCATTGTATCTTGACTCCAGTGTATCTAAATGCAAGCTCATATTGACCCTGATGTAGTACCACTATATACATAACAAAAAGAATGAAAAATTAATAATCATTTGTAACACCACCATATAGCACCGGAACCAAAAGGTACCATTCCAACAAGGAGATGCTACACAGGATCAATTACAAGACGCTGCCACCATCTGCCTTGACCATTGAGACTAACAAGCAACGAGGCAAGAAACATAGCTTGACTTGGAGAGTACTTTCTATAACTGTCAATATTTATGAGATGATTGTCAGCCACTATATCCAGAAGCTACGGGGATTCAACAATTGATACAGATGGGAAGTTTAACATGAGTTTATTGAGAACAAATTATGTAATTTACTACTTATAAAATCCTACTTTAACACTGGCAATTGTTATGGGATCCAGACATAGAAAAGTATCAAAGATCACACACATTACCTTTCGACCACTCTCTGCCTCTCAGTGGGTGGATTCACTCTCTCCTGAGGCTTGCCTAATGACTTGCTGCCTCACTGACCTGCAGCCTCACACACTCTCCGACACTCCAGCACTGTCTCTCTCTATCTTCTAACTATCATACAGGGGTATATATCCAACTGAATCAGAAGGGGGGCGTTTTACACTGTTGTGGGAACGTCTGGGGTGGACCTGTTCCCAGCTGATTCAGCCAACTTGGTCAGCACATAAGGGCGTCAGCTGCCCATGACGTACAAAAAAGCAATCAAAATGTATCATTAGGTTGTTGTGCTAAGACTATCAGGATTTTCATAAACAGGGAACAAGCTGACTAGGGTGGAGCCAGATGATATTTCAATTAACTCTAGCTGAATCTGAGGTACAGGCTGATCTTACCAGGGCGTTCCCATGGTGAGTCATGGGTGTACTCTCCCGGCGTTACAATACTCCCTCTCCCCGGAATTAAGACAACAATCGGGTGTATCTAAGTTAAGCCTGATTTTGTCTTATCCCAACCCATCCCTTATACCCTAAAAGTAAAAAAAAATGCTAGTGCGAAAATTGATAAAAGTAAATTAACTAAATTAACATGATGCAAAGTACATTATACAGTTACACTTCACATAAATGTACAATGAAAGAAACAAAAAATATTGGTAAAAATACAAGAAATGATACCCTTACACGCTATACAATTCCAGCGAATATAATATGACAATAAATTATATTAATGAAAAAAAAAGACAAATCCCGACTGCACCCGAGGCAGCCCAGCAAGGCTTCCCCCGAAGGCTGGAAGACCAAAACAAAAAATCGCCTTAAAACTAGCATGATATAAAAAAAGTAAAAAAAATTCCTAATGGAACAGAAAAATTACTAATAATTAAAAATTAATATAATGTCAATACATAAGTAATATTGCAATCCTTCATAATACAACCCTGAGATACAATACATGACACTATAGAATACTATGAAACAATGACATATCCTGCCTGCACACTAGGCAGCCTAGCAAGTCTTCCTCAGAAGGTCTCAAGAACAAAACATACAAAATAAAATGATCAACATGGAAAAAATATAATATTCCTACTCTAACATTTAATTCTAAGTAATTAAAAATAACAGGTAACATTATACCTAAGTGGGACATACCCCAAACATCTGCTGGGTACCTCATGACCCACAGCTAATTTAATAAGCTATACAATTATAAAACATGGTTAAAATATAAAAATAATGGACATGAAAAACTCATCAATAGAACCATAAGTTTACCGAATACTTGTGGGCCAATCCATATACCGCACAAGACAATAATGCCAGGGTCACTCTCCATGCACCCTGCACATACTGATAGTAAGACTACTTCTTACCACAAAATAAACATTGCATAACATGACAACATTTTATTGAAATATAAAGGCATGCAAATATTAAAAAAAATATGTACCCATACACTGGTACAAAATAGAGATCCTGGATACTCATCACCAGGACAAACTTATTTCATAGACACATGAAATAAAATCAAATAAAATTCGAGATAAAGTTTGCGCTAGAGACCCAAGTCATCTAGCTAAGATCACTGTCTAGGACCATTTTTCTAGGTCTAGTTATTTTACATCCTCATAAATGCTAAAGATTTTCAACTGATTACATATTCATGCAAAACCTAAATAATAGAGCCATTTCTCTTAACAAGCATTTATAACCTTGTCACTAAATGTTCATGTTGATATACGCGTTTTCTATCGTGCATCCGTTGTACTCTCGCGTGGTGGCCTGATGTTGGAGACCTGATGTTGGTCTAGCGTCTGCCCGTCGATGATGCCTGCATATACCCTGAGATCTTCTTGCAACAGCTCTGGGGTACGTCTGGTGACAGAGCAAGTCTACTGGTGACAGACTCCTCGTCAAGCTGCCCAACTGCTGGAAGGTGGTGGTGTGAAGAGCAGCGGTGAGTGACAGCGGCCGGGGACTTGGCCGGTCACAGGTGAACGGTGTTAGGAGAGATGTAAGCAAGCACATCTCGCTTTCAGCTGCTTGAAGCTGAAGGTCGATGATGAGTGACAGCAGCTACATAGCAGGAGTCGTGACAGCAGGGCAGAGAGTGCGACGTCAACGATGTCTTGCAACAGAAGTAAGCAGGTACAGGTGTCGTGGCGTGGCGGCAGGCCAGGTGGATCCCAACTTCAGCTCCTGGGACCCATCACTGTACAGGCGTTGCTTGTGTCACATTCTACTGAGCTGGTACGCCTTATCGCGCATGCCCTAATGTGCCTGACCTTGGGCCGATGGTGCGAAACGTGCACCCTATTGGCGAGTCAAGCACACTCAGTAGGGAGGTGCCGTTGGAATGTGACCGCCTCGTTGCGCATCTTGGTGGAGTCAGTGATGTGGCATCCCCAAGGACGAGGGGGAACTGGTAGGTGACTGCTGCTGGCATACCCGCTTGTTGACCTCGCGCCTCCACTTCCGGTGTGCCTGCACGGTGTGTCGCAGCAGGCAGGTGGGTGCCTCTGATGATGAACTGCAAGACTGGGGCCCACCATGGTACGTTGACATCTGGACAGCTGTGCTCTGCTGGCAGGAACTCTGGCCTGGACAACCTCGTGTGGTGGGAGGTGTCGGCTGGGTGAATGGTGTCATTATCACCCTCCCAAGTAACTGAGTGGTGGGGTTACTGGGATTGTTGGGGGGGAAGTGGGGTGTAACGTAACCCCCTCTCCACTGTACCAGAGGGGTGACCCCTCTGGCCTCAATGTTGGTTCACGAGTAGCTGGTACCGGGGACAGAGCGGTGTGGACAAGCAGACCTGGGGAAGACAGAATACACTCCAACTGGCGGAAGCAAGGACTCTTCCCTGGGCTTTGGTGATAGGGTACAGCCCAAGGGTAGGTAAGGTATGTTCGCTGAATACATTCCATGACAAAATCTGAAAACAATTGCCAGTCTAAAAAAAAACTCTGATAAAAAACAACTAAGGGGCAAGACAAGACAGCTTACTGAAACTCTCCCTGCCTCGCCCGTGACCTCGTTAACATAGGGTGACAAGGCTGACCCTGGGTACCAATGAGAGTTGACAGAAGGTCCTCCTCTCCGTCCTGGGCAAGCCCAGCTGGGTCAGTCAACTCAGAAGGGTCAGGAATGGGAATCACTGAAGGCAGTTCTAGTTCCTCCCTGGCAACGTATCACTTTAATTTGTTGACATGAATAGTTGTGTCATCCTGGTCATCAAAGATTCTCCTGATCAGAAAATTAACTGGTCCAAGCTTCTTAATTACTCTATATGGTCCACGCCATCTAGGTGCTAGCTTCCTGCTTTGATTGGCAGGCGCCTTTTCATTTAACCTCATAACCAAGCTTCCCTCTCTAAGTGTCAACAGTTGAACCTTCTTATCACAAGTACAAACTAACCCCGGGGAAGCCACACTGGGGGGATGGGCGAGGGGGGAGGGGAAGCAGGGTGGGGGTGTTGAATGTGGGAGGGGGAGGATATGACAGGAGGTATGAGGGAGACGGGGAGAGCTGGTGGGGCGTTGAGGGATTGGGCGCAGGGCGTGGAGGATAGAAGTGGAGGGAGAGTGGAGGGCGTGTGGATGAGCGACTCCGACTCGGGGTGTGGCGGGAGGTTGCAGGGCGGGAGGGGTGGAAACTGAGGGGAAGGAGGAACTGGGTGGGGTAGGTGTAGGGACCTTGAGGCAGGAACTGAGAGGGAATAGAGGGGGATTGCAACCCTATTGAGAAACCCCCTCCATTCTGATAATATCTGACTGGACATATAAAATATACAAAATCGTCAAAAACAAAAAGAGTTCCACAAAACAATACAATTTCTGTAACTTTGCCACCAAGCGTCATATTAACCTGAAAGTTTGACACTGTTCTATTTATCGAATGAATATTAAAAATTAAATCACGAGAAACCCACACTCGCTGTAAACATAATGTACACCGCGCGGAGCGTCCGTGTAGAGATGCATCGACATCTGGCCCTTACCCTTCCTGAGTGGAATAGTTATGACCGCGCCGCCCGATATGAAACAGGTGTTGATAGCTTAGTATAAGCAATCACGCAGATCGCCACCCGAGATACACATGTACACACATGTGCAGACCAGAGGCGCTCAGGTGCACATACAACCTTACCGACACAGAAATTCCTTATACTTATTAAAATAATGCGTTAAATAATGAAATAAAAAATATAATGTACTTAACTACTAAGTCCCTTAACTAATTATAAAACTACTCTTGTGATGATTAAGACAACGATTGTTCCTCGGTAATCCACGACTATCAACTACGTCTGACCAGCCCTTGTAGTCAGACATCCAACATCGATAGCCGCCCGACCGAATCTACAATTCACGACTATAATTTGAGAAAAGCTCCGTTGCTAAAGCTTACCCCCTCTATGATGAAGACTCAGTAATGCTCTAGGAGACTTGATGCACCGTCCGCTACCTTCACGTCTAAATCTAGAACTCGAGGCAATTCCAAATACCTAAGAAATGTATCAGTAAGCGTCCTTCACTGATAATTTCCCAGACAACCTGCCAAGCAGATTGCTGTACAACCTATAACTGGGTTGTACACCCCTGGAACTATGCAGAGAAACGAGAACTAATTTCTGTCCATAGCTCCAGAGGGGAAGTGCATACCCTAAACACTCCTTGTTTTCCGTATGACGCGCCTTAACTAATACACTTAAAATACGTGTGGCTCCGAGCAACGAAAACGCGAGCCCGCTTAAACAAATAAGCAGCGACGTGGCCAACCGAACGGCCAGGCGCGCAAGACTCCAATAAACTGTAAACACACCCACAATTTATTGGACAACCGCTAGCACCATTGTAACACCACCATATAGCACCGGAACCAAAAGGTACCCTTCCAACAAGGAGATGCTACACAGGATTAAAAGACGCTGCCACCATCTGCCTTGACCATTGAGACTATCAAGCAACGAGGCAAGAAACATTGCTTGACTTAGAGAGAGTACTCTTTCTTTAACTGTTAATATTTATGGGATGGTTGTTAGCCAATTATATTAGAAGTTACAGGGATTCAACAATTGATACAGATGGGAAGTTTAACATGAGTTTATTGAGAACAAATTATATAATTCACTACTTATAAAATCCTACTTTAACACTGGCAATTGTTACGGGATCTAGACATGGAAACGTATCAAAGATCACACACATTACCTTCAGACCACTCTCTGCCTCTCAGTTGGGTGGAGTCACTCCGTCTCCTGAGGCTTGCCTGATGACCTGCCTCCTCACGGACCTGCAGCCTCACACACTCCAGCACTGTCTCTCTCTCCCTTCTAACTATCATACAGGGGTATATATACAACTGAATCAGAAGGGGGGGGGGTGCGTTTTACACTGTTGTGGGAACGTCTGGTGTGGACCTGTTCCCAGCTGATTCAGCCAACTTGGTCAGCACATCAGGGCGTCAGCTGCCCATGACGTACAAAAAAAAAAAAAAATAAAAATGTATCATTAATATTTCAATTAACTCTAGCTGAATCTGAGGTACAGGCTGATCTTACCAGGATGTTCCCATGGTGAGTCATGGGTGTACTCTCCCGGCGGTACAAAACGTGGATCAGTAGGGAACTTTATCTAGATTTTTCTAGATCCTAGATACTGATAGTTAAATATACATATTTTTTTTAATTTTTTTTTGTGGGTTACTGAACAATAAGGGTTTGGTACACAGCCTGAAAAATGTGTTCACCCGCTGTTGTTGTGGACTTGAGTATGAACTCTGGGATATTAGGAGTTTGAGGAACTCATATCCAGTGTGTTGTTGTTGGTTAAGAGACATGTCTGTGGACATTGAACTTTTTTTAATAAAAATATTTTTGTGTATTTTCTTTAGATTTTAAGGATCTGGATATGCTATGGTGGGTAGTTGCCACAGGTGTGGAGTGGAACACGAGGACCCTGAAGGATAGTGTTCTCTATATGATTTTTGGTTTAATTTTTAATGACTGTTAATTTTTTTTTAATGTTTCTGTGTGACGTGATGTGATGTGTTTGATCTTTATTCCAGGATGAATACTGGGATAGCTGAAGGCTATCGGCTGATTTTAGCTAGTTGGCAGTTGTTAGGTTGGGATTTTTCCAGTTATTTGTTACTATATCAAGACAGGTATAGGATATTTTGTCTTCCAGGTAGTTGGAAGGGTACGGGGCTGCATCCAAGTGGACAGCCAGGAGTATAGGGACGGTCTCTGTCCTTATGTTTTATGTATTATTACTGTTGTGTTGATAGGTATAAATACATGCTGGGACACACCTTTTGGGGGGTGCAATTATTGTTGTTGGAGTATTGTATGGAATTATTTAGGATTAGATAATTTCTTTTGTTTTTGAGGCATTGGGTTAATATATGTCTGGGTTAAAAATGTTGTTTGTGGAATTAATAGTTATGGTAGGGCAGGATTTTCCAGATAAGAAAAGTGTGCTTTAAATTTCTTTACACACAAATTTTTTAATTTCCGAGGAGGAGGAGTTGTAATGATCTGGTGCTCAGATCATTGGTTCTCCCCTCTCCCCTTCTTCCTTCTCCCTTTCTCCCCTCCCCTTGCCCGTCATTCGTCTCCCCCGCCCTTCACCCCCCCCCCCTAAATAGGGCCTAACAGCTGGGTGGACAGTGCTTCGCATATGTAGTCTTAAGGTTCGGGTTCGATCCCCGGTGGAGGTGGAAACAAATGGGCAGAGATTCTTACACCCTGATGCCCCTGTTACCTAGCAGTAAATACGTGTCTGGGAGTTAGACAGCTGCTATGGGTTGCTTCCTAGGGGAGTATAACATAAAGGAGGCCTGGTCGAGGACCGGGCCGTGATGACGCTAAGCCCTGAAACCATCTCAAGATAACATCAAGATAGCCGCCAGCTATGGTTAGCACCACACTTGAATTCCAAAACGTAGGCCTCTTTCTGCCACTCGTATATCACTTCTGCAACCCGTTCTCGCACTTGCTTATAGTCAATATATTTCTTATGAATAAGTGCATATGCGACATACTAATTTATTGTGAATATTTAAGTTTACCTTGAAAAGCTGAATATAAAACCACAACCTAACCTAACCTTCTTAGTATGTTAAGATATACAATTAGAACTGAACCTGTACCTATACTGATATTACAGTTTTATAAAAATAATAAAACAAAACTAAAATATTTAAATAAATTGTAAAGTAACGTAGGATATTGCCATTTTTTTTTATAAAATCTCTATTGTTTAATAAAACTGAGAAAAAGTTAGTGCTCTGAAAAAATATATGGCTTGGAATATATCACATATGTATTTATTTACAAGCGAAACAGTGACTATAAGCAATAAGTCATATATGTGCTGTCTTGTGCGAGAGCAGGTTGACTTCGGATAATATTTTATTGCAGGTTCGTTAGTTATGCTTTAGTCTGCCACTTAACACTTGTGTCGCGCCCTTAACACCCGGGAAATCGGACCTCTAACTAGGAGCTCTAGCACCCACCACCTAACATCATCTCATCAGTCTGATGCTAACATCAGTAGCATCATAATATGCTACTTAAGATGCATACTCACGTAAACCACAAAGAGGTCTACACTGCTACACTGAGGTGTGGAGGCAACCAGACTGGGACATGTCCACCAATTGATGTCCTCACTTACTCTGTTGATGTACCCTCGGCTTCCATTGGATCACCGTCCAGTCTGACGTGCAGGACAGAACTACCTTCCGTCAATTGCTCCAGCCAAATGTCAACTCCCAAATCCACATCTGTCACATATGTCCTCTGGCCCTCCACACAACCAGCCCTTGTGCGCTTCCGGCCACCCTGTGTCCTTGAAGTACCGCCTTCCTTATTGCAGCCATAACTGGCGGATGATTCTTAGACGGTACCGACATTCTGGCGTCCCAGATGTCTCCACTAGCTTGCTTCCACACACACACACACACACACACACACACATTCATACACACTTCCCTTGCCCCATACTCTGAGAGAGATTTTCGAATTTATTCACTCCTTCACTTTGGGTCACAACAATGGCCTTTTTAAAAATAAATCATGCCTTACAAACTACTCCAGGTTTTGGAAATGGCAACCAAGTATTCAGACAAGGACTTCCAGTACATCTAATATACTTAAACTTTGCTAAAGCTTTTGCTAATGTACCACATGAAAGACTGACATAGAAAGTACAAACACATGGAATATATGGTAGAATACTAGAATGGATCAAACAGTGATTGAAACAAAGAAAGAAAAGTTTCGTCCTAAACGGAAATATCTCTGACTGGAGAAATGTGGTGAGTGGAGTACCGCAAGGTTCCATTTTGGGGCTAACCCTTTTTGTCATATACGTCAATGACATAGAATAGAATATCACAAACCATATCATCAAAATTGAAGATGACGCTAAGATTTATGGTAAAGTATGGAGTGAACATAATATTGAGGCCTTACACAGCGATCTACATGAACTCCACAAGTGTCGGACGATTGGCAGATGCTCTTTAACTACGAAAAATACAAAGACCTTGCATGTGGGGCATAACATTGCACAGCACAACTATCAAATACAAAGTATTACCTTGCAGGAGGTTGATGAAGAAGGACCTTGGAGTCAGGATCCACAAATGAAATCAAAAGTTGCTCAACAAGTGGAAGCTGCAGTAAAAGTTGCTCAACAAGTGGAAGCTGCAGTAAAAGAAGCCAACCATATCCGAGGAATAGTCAGACGTAACTTTGATTTAATTGAAAATAGAGTAGCTATTTTTTTTTTCAACAGTATAAATCTCTAGTGCTTGTATTATTGTATCGAAACATGGAGACCTCAGCTTCAGAAAGGTACATCTGCTTAAGGAAAAGTTCAACACCGGGCAAGAAAAATCATTCCTGAACTAAGTGGGCTCTTTTCTTACTTTTCTTCGATGTCAAAAGGGTTTGGAAAGGTTGGGGAAGGTAGAGGGTATGGGGAGGTGAAGTTCTGGAAGAGGATGCGGGTGTTGAGAGAGAGGAGGTTAGAAAGTTCGGTAACCTGTCCACCATGGGTTGACATGTGAGTGTCGTTTGTTTGGGTTTGTGGTGTGTTGGGTTGCCAGTACTTTGGCTGGGTGGCTAGTGTTTGTGTCCTAGCTGGTGTCTGGAAGCCCTAGGTGGAGTTGGCTGCAAGAGTTTAATCTTAGCAACATCACGGTAGTTACTCTTCTGGTAGCACAAAAAAGGTTTTGGTTGTTTTTATTTTTTTTAATTTTTATTTATTTAATTTTTTTTATTCTTTATTAGGTATAGATCGGGTCCGGGATGGGCCACTCATCTGGGTCGTCTGGTAGGCCACTTAGTATTTGAGGTCTTGGGAAGGCCTGATCATGGATGTGTCTGATCACTTTTTGTTAGAAAGTTATTCTTCTGGTCCTGTGTGGTGGTTCATGGATCTCGTAGTCACTGGTGGTGTTTATTGCTTCGTAGGGATCTTCGGGGTCTGGGACGTACATGTGCTTCATGCGGTACAGCTGCCTTCTGGCCAGGTAGCTGAGCCTGATGTTCATTGGCATCATGTTGAGTGTCTCATGAAGTTGGTCTGTTCTTACCATATTCATCAGTGACAGGCCCTCTGCAAACCGAAGTGCTTTATTTTGTACCCGTTGGATCTTCAGCAAGTTGGTTTTCTTGGTAAGGTTCAGGTGGACGTAAGGGTACTCCAGGCTAGGCCTTATTATCATTCAGTACAGGTGGAGCTTGATGTGGGGTGGGGCTTGCCTAAAACGGAAGAGCCTCAACAGGGAACCCCTAGCCATCGCTGTCTTCTGGGAGACGTACTGGGTGGAGTTGAGTAGACTGTTGAAGTTGTATCCGAGCACTGTGTTGGAGTTTGAGATGTCTATGGGTTCACCCCTGATCCTTATTTCCCCCCTCGTTTTCAATTGAGAAAGCCATACATCCAACAGTGCTTCTTTGGATCTTTTCTGGGTTAGTGGTAATACTCCATTTTCTTTCCCAGTTAGCAGTCCCTGGCTAGTTCTACGTTCGCCTTACGGGTTACAGTTGCATGTTTGGCTGCTTGGCTTCTTGGGTTAGATGTTATTACGTGTGTTTCGTCGTCCGCAAATTGGAAGATAATGGTGTCCCTGTACTCCGGTTGCGGCAGGTCTTTTACAAAAATGTTGAAGAGGACAGGGCTCAGGCACGACCCATGGGGGACTCCAGCTGTTGGGGTGAAAACTGATGCAGCTTTCGCCTTGAAGCTGGGAGTAACTTGTCTGTTTTTTTAGGAAGTTTCTGATCAGCCTGAGGAGGGTCCAGTTTTGAGCTGGTAATTCTGCTAATTTGTACACCAGACCATCGTGCCATAGGCTGTCGAAGGCCTTGTGTACGTCCCTCGTCGCAATCAGGGCTACCTGTTTTTGCTGGCGAATTGAGCTCACAGCATCGTAGATGATGTTTATTGCGTGCAAGGTTGACCTTTGTGCTCGAAAAGCCAAACTGTTTTTCTGTGAAGTGGTTGTTGTACTCCATGTAGTAGTTGAGACGGTTGGACATGATTTTTTCAAAGCACTTGCCTATTGTGTCTAAGAGGGAGATTGGACGGTAGTTGCCAGGCTGGTGAGGGTCTTTCTTGGGTTTGGGAATGAATATCATCTTGGCCGATTTGAAAGCTAAGGGAATGTGACCAGAAGCCAGCATGGCATTAAATAGGTTGAGTAGGGATTGCAGAAAATTGCCTGGTAGGAATTTGATCTGCTTTGCTTTGATCCCCGATGGTCCTGGGGCATTATCTCGGATGTTTTTAATGACTCCTCTCATCTCTACCATAGTTATGGGTTTGGTAGTGGGTGGTCGTCTTGGAGGGTTGTCAGGTCTATCAAGGGGGTGCTGAAAAGGGAGGCGGCGTTTTCTGTTGTCCATTGGTTGACACGGATGAAGTGAATGTTGTTGAAGGCTCTGCTGTTTGAAGCCGTGAGTGTCTTTTTTTCCATTCTGCACCGATGAGGTCAGCCTGTTCTTGTGGGTCTTCTATTTTTTTCTCTTGTTCTTCGTCATCATCATCCAGGAATGTGTGTATGAGGCGGGTGAGGCTGGGGTTAGCCGATCCCAAGAGCTCTCTGATCTTACACCTGAAGGCTCCCGGCTCCTTTTTATACTGGTTGGCCTGTCTCACAAGGGTTCCCCATATGTGGCTCTAATGAGTTAGCATTAGGTCTAAGGTTCCCCTTTCTGAGTGTTTGTAGGGACAACACTGGTGGCTGGCCAGTTTGGAAGTGACTTTGACAGGCTCGCTGGTACTCATTCATTTTACCTCTGATTTCTTGAGTCGGTTTATATGGGTGGTGGGCCCTTGTGGTGGATCTTTCACAGGTGGCCTCAGTTGCAAGCTGGATGTGGTTGTGGATGGTGTTTACTGTTTGGTCTATTGTTTGGGTGGGTAGGTTGTCAAACTCAATTATGGGGTCGTCAGTGAGGAAGGTGTCATAGTCCCTGGCTCGCATGGTTTCCAGTCTGGGCCTGGGAGGTGTCACAAACTGGAAGGGGGTAGCTTAGAGGATGGTGACCACAGGGATGTGATCAGACACCACATTCTTGCCTGGGGTCACTCTGCAGTGGAACAGGTCACAGTCTCTGTTGGTCAGTAATATGTCAGGGGTGCCACTCACATTGCCAGCAAAGAATGTCTTGAAGTGGGGGCCTTCGATGGAGAGGTCTCTGTTTTGCATTAAACTGAGAGGCTGTCTGCCCTTTAGGTCTGCTCTGGTAGGAGCGTTGAATAGGGCCTGGTGGTGGTGGGCATTCAGGTCTCCTGCAATTATAGTTGAGAGTGTCCTGTCGAGCAGCCTGTTGAGTGGGATAGAGGGGAAGTGAGTCCTGGGGGTAGGTATGCGGTGCAGACGATTAGGGGGCCGTGTGAGGTGGTGAATTCTATTGCAAGGAAGTGGTCATCTTCTATGAGGATGGGGCGGTAGGAAAGCCTTCTCTTTATTAGGATTGCCACCCTGCTGTGCACCCCCCTGTTGACCTCCATAGTAGAATATCCCCAAAGAGAGATGTGCTGGTCCTGTCTAACCGCTGCTTCATTGAGTAAGATAATATCTGGGTTAAGTCTGGCTACCTCCAGGGTGAGGAGGTATCTGTTGTTGAAGTAGAGTCTGATATTCACTTGAAGAATGGTGATCCCCGTTGTTGGTTGTGAGTCGTATGTGTTTGTTCGGCTCGAGTGTCAGTGTTGTTAACTTCGGTTTGTCTTCTGATGTGTGTGTAGGTGGAGGATAGGTCTTTTGGACCAGGGATCATGTTCCTGGTTCCGGCAGGGGGATGGATGAGGTTTTCCACACGTTGCTGTACAATTGAGGGGTCTTTGTTGACGCTACTGTTCTCGATGTCCACGTTTGTAGTGCTAGAGTCTCTCACAGATGGAGTATTAGGGGGGTTGCTTGCCCTTATCCTGTCCTCAGGGGATGAGCTTCGGCTGCTAGAGTTGGCCCTGAGCCTCTTAGAACAGTGGTGTGTGGAACTGCTGGGTGTGGAACTGTGGTGTGTGAGGCGCTGATTGCGTGTAGGGTTTATTATGGCAAGGGTGATTGTGAGGGCTTTGAGTACAATCCTGTCTGGGACTACTGTAGGAAGGGCGAACCTGGGTGTTTGCTAGTTTGTCGGGGTGGAGGGGCCGGGGTGATTCTGGGAGTTTGGTGTCTCTTGAGCGTTGGATGAGGCCTGGGAGTGGAAAGTATTTGGGTTGGGGTTGTTGGGTTTTTGGTCCTGGCCGGCGGCTGTTGTGTTGTTAGGAGACAGGTAGGCCAACGAGTCCTTGGACATGTGGACAGGGGACTGGCCATTGTGCCTCTTGTTGGTTGGGGTTACCCCAGGCGTTTACTGGTGGAGGAGGGGCAGGAATGGTGATTGCTGCTTGTTGACTGGCTGTTGTCACCGTTTCTTGTGCTTGCTTGATTGCATCCTCTCTATGGGGACACAAATGAGAGATTGCAATGTGTGCACCATTGCATAGTGCACATTTGGGTGTTGGGCTTGTGCATTCCCTGTAGTTGTGTTCCCCTGCACATCTGCTGCACTTGGGGATTTCAATGTTGCATGCACTGGAATAGTGGTCATACTGGAAGCATTGTTTGAGCTTGTGAAACCTCTGTAGGGTGATTTTGTCAGGGCCAGACTTGATGCCAAATGCAGAAAAGCCAAGGTAGCAGACTTGTGCTGCTTGCTCCGGTGAAACCAGAAATAGCTTCAGTACTTGGTTGTTGTGGGATTGAGTTGTGAACCTGTGGGCCTGAATTATTTTAATATCACTGTTTTATCTCCAGATTTCTGCAGATATCTCGTCAACTGAGTGATCCATGATGATGTCATGGATCCTATGTACAAAGATAGTGCGTTTGGCTTGGAATTCGGCCGGGGGGTAGACTGTGATCCACCTTCTCCAATTGTTTGTTTTGACTGTCGGTCGAAAGGAGTTCTGGAAGGTCTGCATTGTGTACCAACAAGATGGCTCCATTCGTTATTTTGAACACATTTTTTGTAGGTAATCTGGGTGATCTCATGAATTACTTCAAGTAGTTGGGCTGGAGAACGAATCTGGCCAGATTCGTCAGTGAAGCTGACTTTGGCCGCCATGACCTTGTGGGGCCAGGAAGCCTAATCTAATCTGTACTAAGATGGATGTTTGTGTTGTGTCTTGGTAGACTAAGTGGCTGGTGGGTGTTAGTTCGGCCGAGGCCGCTAACTTCTGGTTGTTAGGCAACTAGAGCTACTTGAACAGTTGGTAATTGAACCTATCAATAGCCTAAGCCTGCTAGTTCCCCATCAAACCTTCGAGAGAATTTCAAGAACCCAGTTTTGGCTACCGCTCGGGAATGATCGTTTGGAATGGCGAAAAACAAGAGGTAGAAACAGTTTAGAAAGACAGCCTTATTCACATCTTAATTCTATGATTAGTAGGTTGTGCATTGTGTATTGTGTGAGTGTGTGTGTGGAGTGTTGTGGTACAGGCAGGGAGAGAATGAGGAGGATGAGGGGTGGAGTTGGGGGGGGGGATGAAGGATGCGGATGGGGGTGGGTTATTTGGACATCATTCTGCTGTAAGCGTCTGTAGAGCTGGTTGGGTCACAGTTCAATTGCCAAGACCTCAACGGCGCGACTTGGCGACGAGAGAACTTGTAGCTGACTGAGAGCAAGTCTGGCTGCTGAGCGGCCGGCCGGCTGTGATTGGCTGGCTGGCGCACCAATCCTGAGAGAGGTGGGCGGGGCCAAGGCGCGGACGTCCCTGTAGATGGCGGGAGCTCCTGGGCTTTATGCCCTTGTGTGTTTATGCCTTTATGCTCTAAGTGGGCTCCCATACGAGGAATAGTTGAGAGTTTACAGGGTTAACAACACTGTAAACCAGACATGACAGGGCTGAACTCATCGAAACTTAAACTGTTGAAGAATTTGTTGATCATTCTGTCCTCGTCGAGGCTACTCGAGAGATAGTGGCCAGAATCAGAATCAGAATAATACAGGAGAAGATGCCCATTGGGGCGAGCTTGGAAGTGGGGACAGAAGAAGATAAGGGGGGGGGGGGGTGAGAGGAAGATTTGTAAGAGAAAAAGTGCCAGGGCTAAACCCAGCTGCGTGTCGTTAGGTTGCGGCATTCGAGGCAGGGACTCAGTCGGGTGTTTTCAGTGACAACAGCAGGGACATCACAAACTCACAACATCACAGTGATTGGCTCAAGAGCGTCAGGGCTGAACTTTTACGGATGGTTTGTGCTGGTTGTTGAGAGCTGAATATGTAATGATGGTGGATGCTGGGTGTTGAGAGCTAAAGTTTAACGAAATACAGAGTTAGGAGGAGGATCATGGATGGTAGAGAAGAGGTCATGATTGTTTCGTGGTAGTCTGAGAGTGTGTAGGAGAAAATCAATGTGTTGTTCATGATAAGTGAGTAGTCTATCAATTTGTTTGTCTGATACAGTTTTCCAGTAGGTATTTAGGGCAGGAATGTTCGTACTTTCATGGAGACTTTGACTGGTATTTAACTCTTGCCATCGGGTGTTGAGTACCCATCCTAGTGCTCTATTCTGTATTCTTTGAAGCTTTATTTTGTTAGTACGTGCAGATAGAGAAAGAGCTAGTGGAGCGTATGTTAGGAGAGGTCTAATAAGTGCTTTGTAAAGGTGCATTTTTGTGTCAGGTTTTGCAAATCTAAGTCTGTACAGTTTTTTCATGGCTTGAAGAGCTATTGCATGTTTCTGTGTAATGTGTGTGAAAGAGTAGTTGTCGATCAAATGTGAGTCCAAGGACTGTGGAGGAGGGAGATACAGAGATATAAGTAGGATTTTGAGTGTATGAATAGAGTTTAAGAGGAACAGGGCGAATACTTCTTTTGCAGAAAAAGTAGGTGATTTTAGATTTGCTGGAGTTGGTTTTTATACGCCATTTGTACTCCCACTCAGTGACAACATCAAGTTCTGTTTGTGCTCTGTTTGTTAGTGTATCAATGGTGTTGCTGGTGACAAGGTGAGAGACATCATCGGCGTTGCATATGGTTAATGAAGTGTGATGAACAGGGTCAGGAATGTCGTTTATGTATAGGATGTAGAGTGTTGGGGCAAGAACAGAACCTTGGGAAACACCGGCATGTAAGTTGAAGTAGTCAGAGTGTTGTCGGAGGAACTTAATTCTCATTGTCCTATTGTCTAAGTAGTTAGAAAGAAGTTTGGTGGTGATAAGAGGAAGATTAAAGTTGTTGCATAGTTTGAATTTTAAGCCGTCATGCCAAACAGTGTCAAAGGCCTTCTCAACGTCCTTAGTGATGAGTGCAGTCTTAAGTCTTTGGTGCTGATTGATACTGAGGTAGTTAGTCATGATGTTTAAGGCGTCATGAGTGGACCGGTGAGGCCGAATTCCAAACTGTTTGTTAGTGAGTAAGTCATTGTATTCAAGGTGGGTTCTAAGTCTCTGGTTGATCAGCCTTTCAAAGACTTTGCCAAGTGTCTCTAGAAGGCTGATGGGTCTGAAGTTCTTTGGGTCAGTGAGGGGTTTCCCAGGTTTTGGAATAAGAACGGCTGTGGCAGACTTAAAGTTGAGTGGAAAGTATCCAGAGGCAAGGGAGGCGTTGAATAGGTTAGTGATAGCAGTAATGATAGAAGCAGGGAGTTGTCTAAGAAGGATATGTCCAATGCCAGACGCACCAGGGGCTCTACGACGAGTGCCCATGAGAGCTGTCTTGACATCAGCTAGAGTTAGGGGAGTCTGTAGTTCAGTGTTTGAATTGAGATTTTCAAGGTGGATGAGGTCGTCTGGTGTAGTTGCTTGTCTATTTTGGTGTATCCAGTCTTCGACTATTTCAATGTTGGGGCGTGCAAATGGTTCAGGAGGATGTGGGTGAAAGATTTGTTCCCAGTGGTGTTTAAAAATGTTGAGTACTGCTTCAGGATCAGTGATTTTGTTGTTATTATGTAGAAGGTATTTAAACGGTGTGTGAGTTGATCCTTGTAATTGTTTGATTTGTTTCCAGAATTCTTGAGGTGTCAATTTTCTGTATTGTTCTGCTTGTTCTATGAGGTGTTTCCAATGTTTTGTGTGATCTTCATCTAGGCTGTTAAGGATGTGGTTTTTTAATGCTGTTAGGTCCCATAGTATTTGTCCATGACGATGCATGTTTTGTAAGAATCTAGTGTGATAGCAAGCTGAGAGGCGTTTTGAGCGAATGGAGGGGGTGAAAGTGAAATGTGGTTTGTGTGTTGTTTCAGGAATGGAGATGTTTGCTGCATGAATGATGGTGTCTTGTATGTTGCGTGCTTGTGTGTCGATGTCAGTGTGATGTTTGTCATTGTATTCATAAGTGAGATCAGTGTCATCAATGTGTTGTTTGAACATGTCCCAGTTTGCCCTAAGGTATGAGAATTGAGGAGTGCTGGGGATGAGAATAGGATTTGTGGAGACTGTGAGAATTTAGGGAATATGATCAGAGCCCGTAATGGGCCCTGGTGAAATGAAGTGTTGCAAGTTGCTGGCATGTCTGTTGGTGAATATGAGATCAGGCCTGCCAGAACCTGCATGTGTGAAACAAGTGGGGAAATCAGGGCCAAGAAAGAATAGATGTTTTTGGGTGTATATTTGGTGAAGCTGTCTGCCATGCTGATTTGTGGTATTGTGGTGGAATGTAGGATGTTGTGCATTGAGGTCTGCAAGCAGGAAAACAGGCAAGTGAGTGTGGTTGAAAAGAGTTATGAAATCTTGCATGGGAATGTCGGTGTTAGGACGGGTGTAGGTTGTGCAGATGATGAGAGACCCCATTTGTGTGTGAACTTTAATGGCTAGGAAATGTTTGTGAAGCCAATGAGTGTGTAGGAGTTCGTGTTTCAATGTGTTGTTTGAACATGTCCCAGTTTGCCCTAAGGTATGAGAATTGAGGAGTGCTGGGGATGAGAATAGGATTTGTGGAGACTGTGAGAATTTAGGGAATATGATCAGAGCCCGTAATGGGCCCTGGTGAAATGAAGTGTTGCAAGTTGCTGGCATGTCTGTTGGTGAATATGAGATCAGGCCTGCCAGAACCTGCATGTGTGAAACAAGTGGGGAAATCAGGGCCAAGAAAGAATAGATGTTTTTGGGTGTATATTTGGTGAAGCTGTCTGCCATGCTGATTTGTGGTATTGTGGTGGAATGTAGGATGTTGTGCATTGAGGTCTGCAAGCAGGAAAACAGGCAAGTGAGTGTGGTTGAAAAGAGTTATGAAATCTTGCATGGGAATGTCGGTGTTAGGACGGGTGTAGGTTGTGCAGATGATGAGAGACCCCATTTGTGTGTGAACTTTAATGGCTAGGAAATGTTTGTGAAGCCAATGAGTGTGTAGGAGTTCGTGTTTGTATGAAGAACGGATGAGTATTGCAACTCCTTCATGTGCTTCATCTGGTGACTGGTTAGAGGAGTAGCCATAATGTTTGATTTTATATGAGTTCGTAATGTATGTGCTATTTAATAATAGCACATCAGGTCTCTCGATCTCAATAAAATCTGACACCATGTGTCTAATGGAGAAATACGCCCGCACATTAAATTGGATGATCTTTATGAATTTTTAGGTTTTGATGGGGTGCTGGTGGGGTTTTGTGCATGTACAGGAGCATGAGGGTTACGTGATTCAATGACTTGGGCAGTTACTGAGGAGGGTGCATCTTGGAGGAGGGTGGTAGGAATTGTGGGAAATTGACAGCGGGAGGTGGGAGTAAGAGAACGGGTTGCTGAGCGGGCTCGGGACGAGATGAGATGAGTTACAGAAGAAATGACTGGAGTTGTTAGGGGATGGAGGAAGGCAGAAGGCTTGTTGGCAGGAACCGGGTGAGAGGTATCAGAGGTTGTAGTGTTTGAAGTCAGATTAGAAGTGGAGGGGACAATGTTGGGAGAAGAGGGTGAAGGTGCTTTTGACATGGATGATTCAGTTTGGGATAGTCCAGGATGTGCTGTTTGGTCAGTGGCACCGTTTTCTGTAGCAGTCAGGAGTGGGATGGGAGGACATTGTGGGGGAACTGTAGTATTTTCCTCAGTTGAAGTCGTGGTGTTTTGTGGAGTGAGGACTGTAGGCGAGAATGGAGCAGAGCGCAATAGCTGAGTAGGAGGAACAGAGATACTAGGAAGGCCGTTATGAGTGAGAAAAATAGGAAGATAGTCAGCAAAGTCACGGCCATCGTCCTTGGCCTTCAAGTAAGCAGCTTGTACACAGGCAGTGACTCGTTCATATGAAAGGTTCTGAAGAGGAGAATAAGGTGGAGGTGGTGGGTGAGGGAAGAGAGGTGGAGAGGACTGAGTTTGTTGTGCAGTATTATGGAGATGATGTTGCTGGTGAGGTGAAGCATTAGGGACACTGGCATAGGACATTGAGGTGGCTGATGCTGCTTGGTGATGAGATAAGTTATGGGAGGTTGAAGAAGAAGAATGAGGGTGTGCTTGAGTGCGAGGTTGGTTATTGCGAAGAGATTTTAGGGTTTGCTTTCTCAAAGGGCAAGATTTGTCAACTGCTGAGTGAGCACCTTGGCAATTGGTGCATTTTAGGATAGGGGCAGAGCACTGAGTATAAAAATGACCTTCAGCAGAGCATTTGGAGCAAATTTGTGGGCTTTTACATTTTCGTGTTTCGTGATTATACTTGTAACATTTGAAACATTGTAGCAAAGGAAGATAGTCAACTGGACTAATGAGATAGGGAGGAGTGCTGGTGTTGAGGATTTACCCAGTGCCCAATATTGGGCACTGGGTATATCTCCATTACAGTAATAGCATTTCTGTGTGAGATGTTTTGAGTGAGATTGATAGTATTAGATGCTGATAGGACAGAGCTGTCGACATTTCTTACAAGGACAGAGCATTTAGTTTTTTGTTCAATAGTGAGGACAGGAGTCAGTGAAGCTTGTGTGAGTTTACTGAAAGTAGGTTCCTTGAAACAGGCAAAAAGGTCGTCTTCTGAGGCAATGAGAAATTTGATGGTGTTTGTGTTGGCGTGTTTGATATGGTTAGTGGCAGGTGTGCCAGTGGCATTGTAAAAGGTAGTGATGCAGTCAATAGTGTCTATGGGTGTATTCCCAGTGTAGGTCATCCGTAGACAGTGAGCCATTGTGACTCACTATCTACTGACAGTCCCGTGTTTTGTGCTAATCACTGTGATTCCATAAGCTCAGTGGGGGTCAGTGTGTAGGCCAGGTCTAAGACCTGGCCTAAGGGTCTCACCTCGAACAAACACCGTGTTCCGGAAGGTTGCAACCCCCAGTTATGGTGGGCTCGCACGATCACCAGATTCCACAACTGGCTCGGCAGTGTCAGAAACGGAAGGATTTTAGGAGAGGAGAAAAAGAATGCACCTATGCCATGACGCAGCTGCAAAAGGTGAACTTCCGTCTTCTCACCTGGGCCTGTTCTGGCTCGAAGTGGGGCTGTTCACCTAAATGCAGTCCGACCTGGACACAAAACATTGGACAACACACAGAAGATGCCACGAGGAAGATGTCACTACTTAGGACTAGATGGTGGCTGGGAAGCGCCTGGTTCTGCTCCAATACACTGCTGGCTGGAACTGGTTTTTGGCTGCACCGAAGTGCTCGTCGAGGCTGGAGATAACAGCTGCTGTAGGACAGCGAGACGATGCTGGCTTGCTTTATGGCTGGCGAGCTGATCGATCCATCCACTCACGCACTCTAAGAGGTATCAGACGTTGGTAGAGTGGGCGTGCGTAGCGCTCAAGCAGAGGGCCGCCTAAGTCACACTGCGAGCGAGACGATGCTACTCTTGCAACGATGCTGATTGGTTTGAAGTAGTGGCCCTAAGGCAAATTCAGGTAAATATGAAGACGTTGGACTTGACGGTGTGAGAATAGCTTGAGCTGCTTCAACTCTACGTGTGTAAATCATATCTCAATAAATTTATTTTAATTTCAAAACAAGAAATACATTTTGAAATAAATTTATTTCAATATTAAAACATTAGTAGCCAAATATAAACAGATCTAACAGAGAACTGTAGTAAGGTCAGGTTCAGTCTCGTGTCCTGTATACAACACTACTGTATAGTGTAGAATACTTATCTCTGAAAGTATTACATGTAACACAGGCCCAGAGGAATCTTTACCGACCTTCCTTTCTCTCTCATAATTTTATAATTTCATCACGAAATTCATAAACCGTTTTTCTTTTAAGGCAATCAGAAATCACTTCATTGTAAAATATTTGTTTTGTCTTAAATCCTGTTGATAATATGATGGTTAGAGCACTAGTTCTTGGTCTGGTCTGGGACAGGCAGCCATCTCTGGGGCACCCAGCATCTTGCCACAGAGTATCCCAGCCATCTCTGGGACACCCAGCATCTTGCCACTGAGTACCCCAGCCATCTCTGGGACACCCAGCATCTTGCCACAGGGTATCCCAGCCATCTCTGGGACACCCAGCATCTTGCCACAGGGTATCCCAGCCATCTCTGGGGCACCCAGCATCTTGTCACAGAGTATCCCAGCCATCTCTGGGACACCCAGCATCTTGCCACAGGGTATCCCAGCCATCTCTGGGGCACCTAGCATCTTGCCACAGGGTATCCAAGCCATCTATGGGACACCCAGCATCTTGGCACAGAGTATCCCAGCCATCTCTGGGACACCCAGCATCTTGCCACAGGGTATCCCAGCCATCTCTGGGACACCCAGCATCTTGCCACAGGGTATCCCAGCCATCTCAGGGGCACCTAGCATCTTGCCACAGAGTATCCCAGCCATCTCTGGGACACCCAACATCTTGCCACAGGGTATCCCAGCCATCTCTGGGGCACCTAGCATCTTGCCACAGAGTATCCCAGCCATCTCTGGGACACCCAGCATCTTGCCACAGGGTATCCCAGCCATCTCTGGGACACCCAGCATCTTGCCACAGAGTATCCCAGCCATCTCTGGGACACCCAGCATCTTGCCACAGAGTATCCCAGCCATCTCTGGGGCACCCAGCATCTTGCCACGGGGTTTCCCAGCCATCTCTGGGGCACCCAGCATCTTGCAACAGAGTATCCCAGCCATCTCTGGGGCACCCAGCATCTTGCCACAGGGTATCCCAGCCATCTCTGGGGCGCCCAGCATCTTGCCACAGGGTATCCCAGCCATCTCTGGGGCACCCAGCATCTTGCCACAGGGTATCCCAGCCATCTCTGGGGCCCCCAGCGTCTTGCCACAGGGTATCCCAGCCATCTCTGGGACACCCAGCATCTTGCCACAGGGTATCCCAGCCATCTCTGGGGCACCTAGCATCTTGCCACAGAGTATCCCAGCCATCTCTGGGACCCCCAGCATCTTGCCACAGGGTATCCCAGCCATCTCTGGGACACCCAGCATCTTGCCACAGAGTATCCCAGCCATCTCTGGGACACCCAGCATCTTGCCACAGGGTATCCCAGCCATCTCTGGGACACCCAGCATCTTGCCACAGAGTATCCCAGCCATCTCTTGGACACCCAGCATCTTGCCACAGGGTATCCCAGCCATCTCTGGGACACCCAGCATCTTGCCACAGGGTATCCCAGCCATCTCTGGGGCACCTAGCATCTTGCCACAGAGTATCCCAGCCATCTCTGGGACACCCAGCATCTTGCCACAGGGTATCCCAGCCATCTCTGGGACACCCAGCATCTTGCCACAGAGTATCCCAGCCATCTCTGGGGCACCAAGCATCTTGCCACAGAGTATCCCAGCCATCTCTTGGGCACCCAGCATCTTGCCACGGGGTATCCCAGCCATCTCTGGGGCACCCAGCATCTTGCAACAGAGTATCCCAGCCATCTCTGGGGCACCCAGCATCTTGCCACAGGGTATCCCAGCCATCTCTGGGGCCCCCAGCATCTTGCCACAGGGTATCCCAGCCATCTCTGGGACACCCAGCATCTTGCCACAGGGTATCCCAGCCATCTCTGGGACACCCAGCTTCTTGCCACAGGGTATCCCAGCCATCTCTGGGGCACCTAGCATCTTGCCACAGAGTATCCCAGCCATCTCTGGGACACCCAGCATCTTGCCACAGGGTATCCCAGCCATCTCTGGGACACCCAGCATCTTGCCACAGAGTATCCCAGCCATCTCTGGGACACCCAGCATTTTGCCACAGGGTATCCCAGCCATCTCAGGGACACCCAGCATCTTGCCACAGAGTATCCCAGCCATCTCTGGGACACCCAGCATCTTGCCACAGGGTATCCCAGCCATCTCTGGGACACCCAGCATCTTGCCACAGGGTATCCCAGCCATCTCTGGGGCACCTAGCATCTTGCCACAGAGTATCCCAGCCATCTCTGGGACACCCAGCATCTTGCCACAGGGTATCCCAGCCATCTCTGGGACACCCAGCATCTTGCCACAGAGTATCCCAGCCATCTCTGGGGCTCCCAGCATCTTGCCACAGAGTATCCCAGCCATCTCTGGGGCACCCAGCATCTTGCCACGGGGTATCCCAGCCGTCTCTGGGGCACCCAGCATCTTGCAACAGAGTATCCCAGCCATCTCTGGGGCACCCAGCATCTTGCCACAGGGTATCCCAGCCATCTCTGGGGCCCCCAGCATCTTGCCACAGGGTATCCCAGCCATCTCTGGGACACCCAGCATCTTGCCACAGGGTATCCCAGCCATCTCTGGGGCACCTAGCATCTTGCCACAGAGTATCCCAGCCATCTCTGGGACACCCAGCATCTTGCCACAGGGTATCCCAGCCATCTCTGGGACACCCAGCATCTTGCCACAGAGTATCCCAGCCATCTCTGGGACACCCAGCATCTTGCCACAGGGTATCCCAGCCATCTCTGGGACACCCAGCATCTTGCCACAGAGTATCCCAGCCATCTCTGGGACACCCAGCATCTTGCCACAGGGTATCCCAGCCATCTCTGGGACACCCAGCATCTTGCCACAGGGTATCCCAGCCATCTCTGGGGCACCTAGCATCTTGCCACAGAGTATCCCAGCCATCTCTGGGACACCCAGCATCTTGCCACAGGGTATCCCAGCCATCTCTGGGACACCCAGCATCTTGCCACAGAGTATCCCAGCCATCTCTGGGGCACCCAGCATCTTGCCACAGAGTATCCCAGCCATCTCTGGGGCACCCAGCATCTTGCCACGGGATATCCCAGCCATCTCTGGGGCACCCAGCATCTTGCAACTGAGTATCCCAGCCATCTCTGGGGCCCCCAGCATCTTGCCACAGGGTATCCCAGCCATCTCTGGGACACCCAGCATCTTGCCACAGGGTATCCCAGCCATCTCTGGGACACCCAGCATCTTGCCACAGGGTATCCCAGCCATCTCTGGGGCACCCAGCATCTTGCAACAGAGTATCCCAGCCATCTCTGGGACACCCAGCATCTTGCCACAGGGTATCCCAGCCATCTCTGGGGCACCCAGCATCTTGCCACAGGGTATCCCAACCATCTCTGGGGCACCCAGCATCTTGCCACAGGGTATCCCAGCCATCTCTGGGGCACCCAGCATCTTGCCACAGGGTATCCCAGCCATCTCTGGGGCACCCAGCATCTTGCCACAGGGTATCCTAGCCATCTCTGGGACACCCAGCATCTTGCCACGGGGTATCCCAGCCATCTCTGGGACACGCAGCATCTTGCCACAGGGTATCCCAGCCATCTCTGGGGCACCCAGCATCTTGCCACAGAGTATCCCAGCCATCTCTGGGGCACCCAGCATCTTGCCACAGAGTATCCCAGCCATCTCTGGGACACCCAGCATCTTGCCACAGGGTATCCCAACCATCTCTGGGGCACCCAGCATCTTGCCACAGGGTATCCCAGCCATCTCTGGGACACGCAGCATCTTACCACGGGGTATCCCAGCCATCTCTGGGACACCCAGCATCTTGCCACAGGGTATCCCAGCCATCTCTGGGGCACCCAGCATCTTGCCACTGGGTATCCCAGCCATCTCTGGGACACCCAGCATCTTGCCACGGGGTATCCCAGCCATCTCTGGGACACCCAGCATCTTGCCACAGGGTATCCCAGCCATCTCTTGGGCACCCAGTATCTTGCCACAGGGTATCCCAGCCATCTCTGGGACACCCAGCATCTTGCCACAGAGTATCCCAGCCATCTCTGGGACACCCAGCATCTTGCCACAGGGTATCCCAGCCATCTCTGGGGCACCCAGCATCTTGCCACAGGGTATCCCAGCCATCTCTGGGACACCCAGCATCTTGCCACAGAGTATCCCAGCCATCTCTGGGGCACCCAGCATCTTGCCACAGGGTATCCCTGCCATCTCTGGGGCACCCAGCATCTTGCCACAGGGTATCCCAGCCATCTCTGGGGCACCCAGCATCTTGCCACAGGGTATCCCAGCCATCTCTGGGGCGCCCATCATCTTGCCACAGAGTATCCCAGCCATCTCTGGGGCGCCCAGCATCTTGCCACAGAGTATCCCAGTCATCTCTGGGACACCCAGCATCTTGCCACGGGGTATCCCAATGACAGATACTTGTCCCCTTGTCCCCTTTAGTATCGAATGTCCTCTTGGATACTAAAGGAAGGGGCAGAAGAACTGTGCTTGCCACTCTCCATAGTGTATAAGAAATCACTGGCAACAGGGGAACTGCCAGAAATTTGGAAAGCAGCTAACGTAGTCCCGATATACTGTACAAGAAAGGGGATAAACAGGAGGCACTGAACTACAAGCCAGTGTCCCTAACCTACATACCATGCAAGCTGATGGAGAAGATTGTGCGAAGAAAGCTAGTGGAACATCTGGAGCGAAAGAACTTTGTAACACAGCATCAACATGGGTTCAGGGATGGCAAGTCCTGCCTCACAGGGTTACTTGAATTCTTCGACCAGGCAACAAAAATCAGGCAAGAAAGGGAAGGGTGGGCAGATTGCATATTTTTGGATTGCCAGAAAGCCTTTGATACAGTACCACACAAGAGGCTAGTGAAGAAGCTGGAGATGCAGGCTGGAGTGAAAGGGAAGGTACTCCATTGGATAAAGGAGTACCTAAGTAACAGGAGACAACGAGTCAATGTGAGGGGTGAGGTCTCAGATTGGCGAGACGTTACAAGTGGAGTCCCGCAGGGATCAGTCCTTGGACCTATACTGTTTCTGATATATGTAAATGATCTCCCAGAGAGTATAGACTCCTTTCTTTACATGTTTGCTGATGATGCAAAAATTATGAGGAGGATTTAAACAGAGGATGATAGTAGGAGGCCTAGACAGCTTGAGTGAATGGTCCAACAAATGGCTGTTGAAGTTCAACCCGAGTAAATGCAAAGTAATGAAACTAGGGGGTGGAAACAGGAGGCCAGACACAGGATAGAGAATAGGAGATGAAGTACTTAATGAAACGGACAGAGAGAAAGATCTAGGAGTTGATATCACACCAAACCTGTCTCCTGAAGCCCACATAAAAAGAATAACGTCTGGGGCATATGCGAGGCTGGCTAACATCAGAACAGCCTTCAGGAACCTGTGTAAGGAATCATTCAGAATCTTGTATACCACATATGTAAGACCAATCCTGGAGTATGCGGCCCCAGCATGGAGCCCATACCTTGTCAAGCACAAGACGAAGCTGGAAAAAGTTCAGAGGTATGCCACTAGACCAGTCCCAGAACTAAGAGGCATGAGTTACGAGGAAAGGCTGCGGGAAATGCACCTTACGACACTGGAAGACAGAAGAGTAAGGGGAGACATAATCACAACCTACAAAATCTTCAGGGAAATCGACCGGGTAGACAAGGATAAACTATTCAACACTGGTGGTACGCGAACACGGGGACACAGGTGGAAACTGAGTACCCACATGAGCCACAGGGACGTTAGAAAGAACTTTTTCAGTGTCAGAGTATTTAACAGATGGAATGCATTAGGCAGTGTTGTGGTGGAGGCTGACTCCATACACAGTTTCATATGTAGATATGATAGAGCCCAGTAGGCTCCGGAATCTGTACACCAGTTGATTGACAGTAGAGAGGCGGGATCAATGAGCCAAACCTCAACCCCCCGCAAGCACAACTAGGTGAGTACAGATGTAATTTGGAATTCTTTAACGTGGCAATTCCAACCAGGCCTACGTCCTCTATTTGTTTTTTAGAAGGATTCTCTTCCCCCTTCCTTAACTAACACTGACATGACAGATTGCCAAAAATTGTCATTGAAACTGTTTTGAGGGAAATTTCACTGATGGATAGATGCACTGATGATGCAACTTTCTGCAACTAATGCAGAAAGTTACATTACTTGATATATGGAATATTATAAAGTTTTCCGTGAAGCAGGCACTCCAAACTTATGCAGGTCAGCAATAGTGGCTTTCTCCCAGGTTAAATGTTTTAAGGTTGGTTACTGTTCTCACTGTCAGGAGCAACAGTTTGATAGTGAGGTATAGCGAAGGTGTCTATGACAGGAAAATGTCAGGAAAGGTTGTCACAATCACTGAGTCTTAAACCCTCAGATGTAACCAGTTAGATCATCATCAGTGAGAAAATTATCAAAATGGGACCTTCCTCTCCAGTCACTTATTGGAAAGCCAAAGTAATATTAAACTGAGTATAGCCAATATTAACCAGCATATGCAAATCTTTTGTTAAATTTTAAAAGCCTAAGTATTCTTGTAACGATTTTAAGTTTTTCTTAATTTATTTCAATGAAGATTTTTGTATCATCGGAAACTAGGTAATGTTGCACTTGAGTGTTGTATCTACATGGTTTATATATACGGTAAACAAGACAGGTCTCAGGCCAGAGTCCTGAGGACCATTGACAACTATGGTAATGTTGCACTTGAGTGTTGTATCAACATGGTTTATATATACGGTAAACAAGACAGGTCTCAGGCCAGAGTCCTGAGGACCATTGACAACTATGGTAATGTTGCACTTGAGTGTTGTATCAACATGGTTTATATATACGGTAAACAAGACAGGTCTCAGGTCAGAGTCCTGAGGACCATTGGCAACGTTTACCACTCGGATTTGTCTTACTCTGTTTCTGTTGAAAAAGTCATATCATATACCACTAGCAAGTTAATACCTCCAAACAATAGGCCTCAGAGAATGAGTGAAAATAAAAGTGTTTATATTGTTTAAACTTATACGTTACTTTATTTCAGATAATGCATGTATTTACTTTAATACTTGCAGTACTGAACTAAAAAAAGCATAGTACAGTACTACTTACAGTATCAAATGAGGTGTACAGTTTAGTTCATTTATTATGCACCCCATACCCATCTTGTGGGCGGTAGTGGAAAGGGTTACAGAGGCACATAATTTGCTCAGGGACTGAACCCCACAATTCGTTTAGCTAAGCAAGTTACAATCTTGATGAGCTAGTTACAAAATTCAGTATAAGTCGTCACATCAACAATGGGTTCGAGATCGATCACAAGTATAGTTTCTAAATTAAGCAACTAACATATGTGGAGAGCTATTGTTACAATTGATATGTTTGTCCTGCACACCGCCCCCCATCCAGTGGACAGCGGTGGATAGGTTACAATCACTCTTAGTTACTACCTACAGTTTGCAAACTGGGGATATTTGGCCAAAATCTCTGGCAGCAGATAATTTTGAATGAAAAATTTACACATCTTTAGAACATTTTTTTAGAATTGTCTCTGAATTCATGTATCTTTTCGCACTCCATCACATAGTGACGGAGGGTGTGCGAATAATTTTGTTGACACAGTTTACATTTGGTCAGGTCTACATCAGCAGATAATGAGAATTCCCAGAGATACTTATAACCGAGTCTAAACCGAGCAGTAGTAACATGTAGAAGTCTGCTGATTTTATTGGATGAACCATAGATGTGTGGCTCCTCTTGCATGATAGTATGATGATAGATGGAATTACTGGTGTCGAATTCACTTTGCCTCAGATCTACAAGATTTTTTGATGTTCTTGCTGTACTATTGCTCTCAGACTTCTCATTGACAATCCAAGGTTATACTCAATTTCTCCTTTAAAGGCAGATTCTTGGTAGTTTCTTTACTAAAGAAATTGTACATTTAAGTGAGCAGAAGGACACTTACTGTATTAAACTACTTGAACAGTATACTGCATACTATATTAAAGTACTTGTACAGTACGCTACTTACTGTAATAAAGAAAGTTCCTAAAAAGGCTAGCTACTGTAGTAGAACAAGTTTACAATCGGATACTGATAATATTAAAGTACATATACAATATACTGCTTAATGCATTATAGTAAGTTACAGTCGGCAACTTACTGTATTAAGTTGTACATTAAGCAACTTACAATAACACAGGTGTATATATGCTCCTGCTTGATCTTGAGGATAATAAGGTTAAGACAGACTAAAAGTGAGACAGAAATTCTCAATGCCTAAAATTCCTAAAATGTCAAAATAACTAAAATCCCTTAAAAAATAAACAGCTAAAACTAATAATATTGATCCAATAAACAATAGTAAAGAAAATCATATCGATATAAAGTGTAGAAAATGCTAATATATAAATTACATGCCAAAACTTATTCATAAAATCAGTATATCAAAATCAGTTATTCATGCAATATACATTTCTAAACGTATTAATAAAATCTGCATACAAATGCCTATTTATACCTCCAGCATACTAAAATACATTCATACAAAAACTCAATCATACCATCAGCATACCAAAACTCATTTATCCTACTAACATTCTAATACTAATTCATATCACCAGCATACTAAAACTCATTCATTGTTGTAAATATTCAACACTTTTTTCATTTTAGTACTTCGATAAATCATCTCTGTACTAACAATTACAATTTACTAACACTATACTAACCAGTAGTGTACTAATATCATTTCATATCCTATTGCGACCCAATTCTGTCATATCTTTCCTAGTATTTATGGCGTCGTGCTCCAAAGACCGCCATAGGGAATAATTTTCTACATATCTGTAGACTCAATAGAGTCCAGTTATTTACTTTCCTTTATTAACGATGATCGTTTATTAATAAGTTTACTTTAATTAGTATACTAAAGTGTACTGCAATTCATTTATTCAGCTAGATAGGTGTTTCAGTGAATAATATTATAATACAAATTACTTACCATTTAAATATTTCTCGTTTATTTTGCGCGGTTCATATTAACTTACTTGCATTACGAGAAAATATATTACGCATAACACATTTATTTATGATGTAAATATTCGTCATACTCACTTCCTTCCACATTAAGAATTAAATAAATAATATAATTTATGCCCAGGGCCTCTACTGGGAGCTTTTGCGCATGCGTCAACCCGAGATGGAGGAAAGGGACTCTCGCCATTTTCGATCAACTGGCAGCAAAGTGTTCCGAAGCGCCCGACCAAATCTTCCAATTCTGCAAGCATCTCGGGGCTTCAGAATAAGGGCGCAGCTTACCCAATTCACGGACCCCAATTTCGGTGGGCATTTTACCTCATCGTTTTATTGTTGAGCTCAGGTATATTACTAAAGCAGGTGCCATGTCGTGATGCTGTAGGCGATATAAAACACCCATGTAAGTGATGTGTCTACCCCTCCAATTATTTCATATCTTGCGTTTAAATGAGTGAATACTAGTGGAGTGGAAATTATAGAAGTTACTTATTTCAGCTTTGTGTAATTCAACTGAGGAGGCGTATGACTGTCTCCATGATCACGTGTCCCAAGGATTACTATCTCATTGCTGGTCCCAACGTGTTGTAGAGGCTGGACGCAGTCTACGTTCCTCTGATACAGCTCAGAATTTACCAGTCTTAATATATAGATAGTGTCTTTTTATTGTTGAGAGTCAGTGAATTTCCATTTATTTGCATATTAATTATATACTTGATTTAATTATTGATATGCATTAATATTTCAACCTTTCATTAACTAACAAATATTTCACATATATACTATAATTAATAACTTATATTCATATTGTAGTAATTTGTAGTGAATTACCTACTAGCATTAGAGAATAGCCCCCAAAGTGTGTAGAGGGATATGGCTCTATAATTTTAATTATCATTCTACAGTCCATTGCCCTAATATTCTTATGATCAATCACATTATATTATCCAGCATCTCAGAGCATCCTATATTATTCATTATTGGAGATCCATAGGCACTGCTTCTCTAATTTATTCATTTTTTAATTTATTTCTCCCATTAAGGGAGTGGTCCTTCGAAATTTAATTATCATTATTATTAGTATTCTGGAGCTAGATTTTTCCACATTCATACCACCAGCATACCAAAACTCATTCATACCACCAGCATACCAAAACTCATTCATACCACCAGCATACCAAAACTCATTCATACCACCAGCATACCAAAACTCATTCACACCTCTAGCATACCAAAACTCATTCATACCACCAGCATACCAAAACTCATTCATACCACCAGCATACCAAAACTCATTCATACCACCAGCATACCAAAACTCATTCATACCACCAGCATACAAAAACTCATTCATACCACCAGCATACTAAAACTCATTCATACCACCAGCATACCAAAACTCTCAGCAACAACCAGCTCCTCGTACATTATTGGTCTCGTAAGGCTGGTCTCAACAACCAGCTCCTCGTACATTATTGGTCTCGTATGGCTGGTCTCAACAACCAGCTCCTCGTAGATGTGTCCTTGTACATTATTGGTCTCGTGAGGCTGGTCTCAACAACCAGCTCCTCGTAGATGTGACCTTGTACATTATTGGTCTCGTGAGGCTGGTCTCAACAACCAGCTCCTCGTAGATGTGTCCTTGTACATTATTGGTCTCGTGAGGCTGGTCTCAACAACCAGCTCCTCGTAGATGTGTCCTTGTACATTATTGGTCTCGTGAGGCAGGTCTCAACAACCAGCTCCTCGTAGATGTGTCCTTGTACATTATTGGTCTCGTGAGGCTGGTCTCAACAACCAGCTCCTCGTAGATGTGTCCTTGTACATTATTGGTCTCGTGAAGCTGGTCTCAACAACCAGCTCCTCGTAGATGTGTCCTTGTACATTATTGGTCTCGTGAGGCAGGTCTCAACAACCAGCTCCTCGTAGATGTGTCCTTGTACATTATTGGTCTCGTGAGGCAGGTCTCAACAACCAGCTCCTCGTAGATGTGTCCTTGTACATTATTGGTCTCGTGAGGCAGGTCTCAACAACCAGCTCCTCGTAGATGTGTCCTTGTACATTATTGGTCTCGTGAGGCAGGTCTCAACAACCAGCTCCTCGTAGATGTGTCCTTGTACATTATTGGTCTCGTGAGGCTGGTCTCAACAACCAGCTCCTCGTAGATGTGTCCTTGTACATTATTGGTCTCGTGAGGCTGGTCTCAACAACCAGCTCCTCGTAGATGTGTCCTTGTACATTATTGGTCTCGTGAGGCTGGTCTCAACAACCAGCTCCTCGTAGATGTGTCCTTGTACATTATTGATCTCGTGAGGCTGGTCTCAACAACCAGCTCCTCGTAGATGTGTCCTTGTACATTATTGGTCTCGTGAGGCTGGTCTCAACAACCAGCTCCTCGTAGATGTGTCCTTGTACATTATTGGTCTCGTGAGGCTGGTCTCAACAACCAGCTCCTCGTAGCTGTGTCCTTGTACATTATTGGTCTCGTGAGGCAGGTCTCAACAACCAGCTCCTCGTAGCTGTGTCCTTGTACATTATTGGTCTCGTGAGGCAGGTCTCAACAACCAGCTCCTCGTAGCTGTGTCCTTGTACATTATTGGTCTCGTGAGGCTGGTCTCAACAAACTACCATATTTTAACATTATTAAAATTGTTAAGCGACGCAGCGAGCTCTCGGAGGTACTTCTTGTTCTCCTCACGGTCCTCACGGTCCTCACTGTCCTCACTGTCCTCACTGTCTTCACTGTCCACGATACTAAACCAAAGTTCATCACCAGTGACGCCCCTCCGATGAAGTCCTCGCAGGAGTATCTCCCCACCCACACCTGTAGATGAGAGGGAACATTGAAGCCCACACCTGGCAACTCTCCCCACCCACACCTGTAGATGAGAGGGAACATTGCAGCTCACACCTGGCAACTCTCCCCACCCACACCTGTAGATGAGAGGGAACATTGCAGCTCACACCTGGCAACTCTCCCCACCCACACCTGTAGATGAGAGGGAACATTGCAGCTCACACCTGGCAACTCTCCCCACCCACACTTGTAGATGAGAGGGAACACTGAAGCCCACACCTGGCTACTCTCCACACCCACACCTGCAGATAAGAGGAAACACTGAAGCCCACACCTGGCTACTCTCCACACCCATCTCTTAAGGAGGAGGAGGAGGAGGAGGGTAGTGGTGCAGAGGAGGAGGAGGAGGGTAGTGATGCAGAGGAGGACGAGGGTAGTGGTGCAGAGGAAGAGGAGGGTAGTGGCATAGAGGAGGGGAAGGGTAGTAATGCAGAGGAGGATGAGGGTAGTGGTGCAGAGGAGGAGGAGGAGGGTAGTGGTGCAGAGGAGGAGGAGGGTAGTGGTGCAAAGGAGGATGAGGGTAATGGTGCAGAAGAGGAGGGTAGTGGTGCAGAGGAGGAGGAGGGTAGTGGTGCGGAGGAGGAGGAGGGTAGTGGTGCGGAGGAGGATTAGGGTAGTGGTGCAGAGGAGGAGGGGGGTAGTGGTGCAGAGGAGGAGAGGGAGGGTAGTGGCGCAGAGGAGGAGGAGGGTAGTGGTGCAGAGGAGGAGGATGGTAGTGGTGCACAGGAAGAGGAGGGTAGTGGTGCAGAGGAGGAGGGGGAGGGTAGTGGCGCAGAGGAGGAGGAGGGTAGTGGTGCAGAGGAGGAGGATGGTAGTGGTGCAGAGGAGGAGGAGGGTAGTAGTGCAGAGGAGGAGGGGGAGGGTAGTGGCGCAGAGGAGGAGGAGGGTAGTGGTTCAGAGGAGGAGGAGGGTAGTGGTGCGGAGAAGGAGGAGGGTAGTGGTGCAGAGGAGGAGGAGGGTAGTGGTGCAGAGGAGGAGGAGGGTAGTGGTGCAGAGGAGGAGGAGGGTAGTGGTGCAGAGGAGGAGGAGGGTAGTGGTGCAGAGGAGGAGGATAGTGGCGCAGAGGAGGAGGAGGGTGTTGGTGCAGAGGAGGAGGATAGTGGTGCAGAGGAGGAGGAGGGTAGTGGTGCAGAGGAGGAGGAGGGTAGTGGTGCAGAGGAGGAGGATAGTGGCGCAGAGGAGGAGGAGGGTAGTGGTGCAGAGGAGGAGGAGGGTATTGGTGAAGAGGAGGAGGAGGGTAGTGGTGCAGAAGAGGGGAAGGTTAGTGGTGCAGAGGAAGAGGGTAGCGATGCAGAGGAGGGGGGTAGTGGTGCAGAGGAGGAGGAGGGTAGTGGTGCAAAAGAGGAGGAGGGTAGTGGTGCAGAGGAGGAGGAGGAGGGTATTGGTGCAGAGGAGGAGGATAGTGGTGCAGAGGAGGAGGAGGGTAGTGGTGCAGAGGAGGAGGAGGGTAGTGGTGCAGAGGAGGAGGAGGGTAATGGTGCAGAAGAGGAGGGTAGTGGTACGGAGGAGTAGGAGGGTAGTGGTGCGGAGGAGGAGGAGGGTAGTGGTGCGGAGGAGGATTAGGGTAGTGGTGCAGAGGAGGAGGGGGAGGGTAGTGGCGCAGAGGAGGAGGAGGAGGGTAGTATGGAAGAGAAGGAGGGGGAGGGTAGTGGTGCAGAAGTGGAGGAGGGTATTGGTGCAGAGGAGGAGGGTAGTGGTGCAGAGGAGGAGGAGGGTAGTGGTGCAGAGGAGGATGAGGGTAGTGGCGCAGAGGACGAGGTTAGTGGTGCAGAGGAAGAGAAGGAGGGTAGTGGTGCAGAGGAGGAGGAAGAGGTTAGTGGTGCAGAACAGGAGGAGGAGGAGGGTAGTGGTGCAGAGTAGGAGGAAGGTAGTGGTGCAGAGGAGGAGGGTAGTGGTGCAGAGGAGGAGGAGGGTAGTGGTGCAGATTAGGAGGGTAGTGGTGCAGAGGAGGAGGAGGGTAGTGGTGCAGAGGAGGATGAGGGTAGTGGTGCAGCGGAGGAGGAGGAGGGTAGTTGTGCAGAGGAGGATGAGGGTAGTGGTGCAGAGGAGGAGGAGGGTAGAGGTGCAGAATAGGAGGAGGGTAGTGGTGCAGAGGAGGAGGAGGGTAGTAATGCAAAGGAGGAAGAGGGTAGTGGTGCAGAGGAGGAGGAGGGTAGTGATGCAGAGGAGAAGGAGGGTAGTGGTGCATAAAAGGAGGAGGGTAGTGGTGCAGAGGAGGAGGAGGGTAGTGGTGCAGAGGAGGATGAGGGTAGTGGTGCAGAGGAGGAGGAGGGTAGTGGTGCAGATGAGGAGGAGGGTAGTGGTGCAGAGGAGGATGAGGGTAGTGGTGAAGAGGAGGAGGAGGGTAGTGGTGCAGAGAAGGAGGAGGGTAGTGGTGCAGAGGAGGAGGAGGGTAGTGGTGCAGAGGAGGAGGAGGGTAGTGGTGCAGAGGAGGAGGAGGGTAGTGGTGCAGATGAGGAGGAGGGTAGTGGTGCAGAGGAGGATGAGGGTAGTGGTGAAGAGGAGGAGGAGGGTAGTGGTGCAGAGAAGGAGGAGGGTAGTGGTGCAGAGGAGGAGGAGGGTAGTGGTGCAGAGGAGGAGGAGGGTAGTGGTGCAGAGGAGGAGGAGGGTAGTGGTGCAGAGGAGGAGGAGGGTAGTGGTGCAGAGGAGGAGGAGGAGGAGGGTAGTGGTGAAGAGGAGGAGGAGGGTAGTGGTGCAGAGGAGGAGGAGGGTAGTGGTGCAGAGGAGGAGGGTAGTGGTGCAGAGTAGGAGGGTAATGGTGCAGAGCAGGAGGTAGTGGTGTAGAGGACGAGGAGTGTAGTGGTGCAGAGGAGGAGGGTAGTGGTGCAGAAGACGAGGAGGATAGTGGTGCAGAGGTGGAGGAGGATAGTGGTGCAGAGGAGGAGGGTAGTGGTGTAGAGGAGGAGGAGGAGGAGGGTAGTGGCGCAGAGGGTAAGGAGGGTAGTAGTGCAGAGGAAGAGGAGGAGAGTAGTGGTGCAGAGGAGGAAGAGGAGGAGGGTAGTGCTGCAGAGGAGGAGGAGGAGGGTAGTGGTGCATAGGAGAAGGGGGAGTGTAGTAGTGCAGTGGAGGAGGAGGGTAGTGCTTCAGAGGAGGAAGAGGGTAGTGGTGCAGAGGAGGAGGAGGGTAGTGGTGCAGAGGAGGATGAGGGTAATGGTGCAGAGGAGGAGGGTAGTAGTGCAGAGGAGGAGAAGGGGAGTGGTGCAGCGGAGGAGGAGGAGGATAGTGGTGCAGAGGAGGATGAGGGTAGTGGTGCAGAGGAGGAGGAGGGTAGAGGTGCAGAGAAGGAGGAGGGTAGTGGTGCAGAGGAGGAGGGTAGTGGTGCAGAGGGGGAGGGTAGTGGTGCAGAGGAGAAGGGGGAGGTTTGTAGCGCAGAGGAGGAGGAGGTTAGTGGTGCACAGGAGGAGGAGGGTAGTAGTGCAGAGGAGGAAGGTAGTGGTGCAGACGAGGAGGAGGGTAGTGGTGCAGAGGAGGAGGGTAGTGGTGCAGAGGAGGAGGGTAGTGGTGCAGATTAGGAGGAGGGTAGTGGTGCAGAGGAGGAGGAGGGTAGTGGTGCAGAGGAGGAAGGTAGTGGTGCAGATGAGGAGGAGGGTAGTGGTGCAGAGGAGGAGGAGGGTAGTGGTGCAGAGGAGGAAGGTAGTGGTGCAGATGAGGAGGAGGGTAGTGGTGCAGAGGAGGAGGAGAGTAGTGGTGCAGAGGAGGAGGGTAGTGGTGCAGAGTAGGAGGAGGCTACCGGTGCAGAGGAGGAGGAGGGTAGTGGTGCAGAGTAGGGGGAGGGTAGTGGTGAAGAGGAGGAGGAGGGTAGTGGTGCAGAGGAGGAGGAGGGTAGTGGTGCAGAGGAGGATGAGGGTAGTGGCGAAGAGGAGGAGGAGGGTAGTGGTGCATAGGAGGAGGAGGCTACTGGTGCAGAGGAGGAGGAGGGTAGTGGTGCAGAGTAGGGGGAGGGTAGTGGTGAAGAGGAGGAGGAGGGTAGTGGTGCAGAGGAGGAGGAGGGTAGTGGTGCAGAGGAGGATGAGGGTAGTGGTGAAGAGGAGGAGGAGGGTAGTGGTGCATAGGAGGAGGAGGGTAGTGGTGCAGAGGAGGAGGAGGAGGGTAGTGGTGCAGAGGAGGAGGAGGAGGAGGGTAGTGGTGCAGAGGAGGAGGGTAGTGGTGCAGAGGAGGATGAGGAGGGAAGTGGTGCAGAGGAGGAGGGTAGTAGTGCAGAGGAGGAGGGTAATGGTGCAGAGGAGGACGGGAGGAAGGTGGTGGTGTAAAGGAGGAGGAAGGTACTGGTGCAGAAGAGAAGGAGGAGGAGGGTAGTGGTGCAGAGGAGGAGGGTAGTGGTGCAGAGTAGGAGGGTAATGGTGCAGAGGAGGAGGTAGTGGTGTAGAGGACGAGGAGTGTAGTGGTGCAGAGGAGGAGGGTAGTGGTGCAGAAGACGAGGAGGATAGTGGTGCAGAGGTGGAGGAGGATAGTGGTGCAGAGGAGGAGGGTAGTGGTTTAGAGGAGGAGGAGGAGGAGGGTAGTGGCGCAGAGGGTAAGGAGGGTAGTAGTGCAGAGGAAGAGGAGGAGAGTAGTGGTGCAGAGGAGGAAGAGGAGGAGGGTAGTGCTGCAGAGGAGGAGGAGGAGAGTAGTGGTGCATAGGAGAAGGGGGAGTGTAGTAGTGCAGTGGAGGAGGAGGGTAGTGGTTCAGAGGAGGAAGAGGGTAGTGGTGCAGAGGAGGAGGAGGGTAGTGGTGCAGAGGAGGATGAGGGTAATGGTGCAGAGGAGGAGGGTAGTAGTGCAGAGGAGGAGAAGGGTAGTGGTGCAGCGGAGGAGGAGGAGGATAGTGGTGCAGAGGAGGATGAGGGTAGTGGTGCAGAGGAGGAGGAGGGTAGAGGTGCAGAGAAGGAGGAGGGTAGTGGTGCAGAGGAGGAGGGTAGTGGTGCAGAGGGGGAGGGTAGTGGTGCAGAGGAGAAGGGGGAGGTTTGTAGCGCAGAGGAGGAGGAGGTTAGTGGTGCACAGGAGGAGGAGGGTAGTAGTGCAGAGGAGGAAGGTAGTGGTGCAACGAGGAGGAGGGTAGTGGTGCAGAGGAGGAGGGTAGTGGTGCAGAGGAGGAGGGTAGTGGTGCAGATTAGGAGGAGGGTAGTGGTGCAGAGGAGGAGGAGGGTAGTGGTGCAGAGGAGGAAGGTAGTGGTGCAGATGAGGAGGAGGGTAGTGGTGCAGAGGAGGAGGAGGGTAGTGGTGCAGAGGAGGAAGGTAGTGGTGCAGATGAGGAGGAGGGTAGTGGTGCAGAGGAGGAGGAGAGTAGTGGTGCAGAGGAGGAGGGTAGTGGTGCAGAGTAGGAGGAGGCTACTGGTGCAGAGGAGGAGGAGGGTAGTGGTGCAGAGTAGGGGGAGGGTAGTGGTGAAGAGGAGGAGGAGGGTAGTGGTGCAGAGGAGAAGGAGGGTAGTGGTGCAGAGGAGGATGAGGGTAGTGGCGAAGAGGAGGAGGAGGGTAGTGGTGCATAGGAGGAGGAGGCTACTGGTGCAGAGGAGGAGGAGGGTAGTGGTGCAGAGTAGGGGGAGGGTAGTGGTGAAGAGGAGGAGGAGGGTAGTGGTGCAGAGGAGGAGGAGGGTAGTGGTGCAGAGGAGGATGAGGGTAGTGGTGAAGAGGAGGAGGAGGGTAGTGGTGCATAGGAGGAGGAGGGTAGTGGTGCAGAGGAGGAGGAGGAGGGTAGTGGTGCAGAGGAGGAGGAGGAGGAGGGTAGTGGTGCAGAGGAGGAGGGTAGTGGTGCAGAGGAGGATGAGGAGGGAAGTGGTGCAGAGGAGGAGGGTAGTGGTACAGAGTATGAGGAGGCTACTGGTGCAGAGGAGGAGGAGGGTAGTGGTGCAGAGGAGGAGGAGGGTAGTGGTGCAGAGGAGGAGGGTTGTGGTGCAGAAGAGGAGGGTAGTGGTGCAGAGGAGGATGAGGAGGGTAGCGGTGCAGAGGAGGAGGGTAGTGGTACAGAGTATGAGGAGGCTACTGGTGCAGAGGAGGAGGAGGGTAGTGGTGCAGAGGAGGAGGAGGGTAGTGGTGCAGAGGAGGGTAGTGGTGCAGAGTAGGAGGAGGCTAGTGGTGCAGAGGAGGAGGAGGAGGGTAGTGGTGCAGAGGAGGAGAGTTGTGGTGCAGAGGACAGGGAGGGTAGTGATGCAGAGGAGTATTGTTGTGGTGCAGAGGAGGAGGAGGGTAGTGGTGCAGAGGAGGAAGGTAGTGGTGCAGAAGAGGAGGGTAGTGGTGCAGAGGAGGAGGGGGAGGAAGGTGGTGGTGTAAAGGAGGAGGAAGGTACTGGTGCAGAGGAGAAGGAGGAGGAGGGTAGTGGTGCAGAGGAGGAGGGTAGTGGTGCAGAGGAGGTGAGTTGTGGTGCAGAGGAGGAGGAGGGTAGTGGTGTAGAGGAGGAGGGTAGTGGTGCAGAGGAGGAGGGTAGTGGTGCAGAGAAGGAGGGGGAGGAAGGTGGTGGTGTAAAGGAGGAGGAAGGTACTGGTGCAGAGGAGGAGGGTAGTGGTGCAGAGGAGGAGGGTAGTGGTGCAGAGGAGGAGGGTAGTGGTGCAGAGGAGGAGGGTAGTTGTGCAGAGAGGAGGGTAGTGGTGCAGAGGAGGATGAGGAGGGTAGCGGTGCAGAGGAGGAGTGTAGTGGTGCAGAGGAGGAGGGTAGTGGTGCAGAAGACGAGGAGGGTAGTGGTGCAGAGGTGGAGGAGGATAGTGGTGCAGAGGAGGAGGGTAGTGGTGCAGAGGAGGAGGAGGGTAGTGGTGCAGAGGAGGAGGAGAGTAGTGGTGCAGAGGAGGAGGGTAGTGGTGTAGAGGAGGAGGAGGAGGAGGGTAGTGGCGCAGAGGGTAAGGAGGGTAGTAGTGCAGAGGAAGAGGAGGAGAGTAGTGGTGCAGAGGAGGAAGAGGAGGAGGGTAGTGCTGCAGAGGAGGAGGAGGAGGGTAGTGGTGCATAGGAGAAGGGGGAGTGCAGTAGTGCAGTGGAGGAGGAGGGTAGTGGTTCAGAGGAGGAAGAGGGTAGTGGTGCAGAGGAGGAGGAGGGTAGTGGTGCAGAGAAGGAGGAGGGTAGTGGTGCAGAGGAGGAGGATAGTGGTGCAGAGGGGGAGGGTAGTGGTGCAGAGGAGAAGGGGGAGGTTTGTAGCGCAGAGGAGGAGGAGGTTAGTGGTGCACAGGAGGAGGAGGGTAGTAGTGCAGAGGAGGAAGGTAGTGGTGCAGATGAGGAGGAGGGTAGTGGTGCAGAGGAGGAGGGTAGTGGTGCAGAGGAGGAGGGTAGTGGTGCAGAGGAGGATGAGGGTAGTGGTGCAGAGGAGGAGGAGGGTAGTGGTGCAGAGGAGGAAGGTAGTGGTGCAGATGAGGAGGAGGGTAGTGGTGCAGAGGAGGAGGGTAGTGGTGCAGAGGAGGAGGGTAGTGGTGCAGAGGAGGATGAGGGTAGTGGTGCAGAGGAGGAGGAGGGTAGTGGTGCAGAGGAGGAAGGTAGTGGTGCAGATGAGGAGGAGGGTAGTGGTGCAGAGGAGGAGGAGGGTAGTGGTGCAGAGGAGGAAGGTAGTGGTGCAGATGAGGAGGAGGGTAGTGGTGCAGAGGAGGAGGAGAGTAGTGGTGCAGAGGAGGAGGGTAGTGGTGCAGAGTAGGAGGAGGCTACTGGTGCAGAGGAGGAGGAGGGTAGTGGTGCAGAGTAGGGGGAGGGTAGTGGTGAAGAGGAGGAGGAGGGTAGTGGTGCAGAGGAGGAGGAGGGTAGTGGTGCAGAAGAGGATGAGGGTAGTGGCGAAGAGGAGGAGGAGGGTAGTGGTGCATAGGAGGAGGAGGCTACTGGTGCAGAGGAGGAGGAGGGTAGTGGTGCAGAGTAGGGGGAGGGTAGTGGTGAAGAGGAGGAGGAGGGTAGTGGTGCAGAGGAAGAGGAGGGTAGTGGTGCAGAGGAGGATGAGGGTAGTGGTGAAGAGGAGGAGGAGGGTAGTGGTGCATAGGAGGAGGAGGGTAGTGGTGCAGAGGAGGAGGATGAGGGTAGTGGTGCAGAGGAGGAGGAGGAGGTGGGTAGTGGTGCAGAGGAGGAGGGTAGTGGTGCAGAGGAGGATGAGGAGGGAAGTGGTGCAGAGGAGGAGGGTAGTGGTACAGAGTATGAGGAGGCTACTGGTGCAGAGGAGGAGGAGGGTAGTGGTGCAGAGGAGGAGGAGGGTAGTGGTGCAGAGGAGGAGGGTAGTGGTGCAGAAGAGGAGGGTAGTGGTGCAGAGGAGGATGAGGAGAGTAGCGGTGCAGAGGAGGAGGGTAGTGGTGCAGAGGAGGAGGGTAGTGGTGCAGAGGAGGAGGGTAGTGGTGCAGAGAGGAGGGTAGTGGTGCAGAGGAGGAGGGGGAGTGTAGTGGTGCAGAGGAGAAGGAGAGTAGTTGTTCAGAGGAGGGGAGGGCAGTGGTGCAGAGGAGGAGGAGGGTAGTGGTGCAGAGGAGGATTAGGGTAATGGTGCAGAGGAGGAGGGTAGTAGTGCAGAGGAGGAGAAGGGTAGGTGTTGCAGAGTAGGAAGAGGGTAGTGGGGAAGAGGAGGAGGAGGGTAGTGGTGCAGAGGAGGAGAATGGTAGTGGTGCAGAGGAGGAGGAGGGTAGTGGTGAGGAGGAGGAGGAGGATAGTGGTGCAGAGGAGGGGGAGGGTAGTGGTGCAGAGGAGGAGGAGGGTAGTGGTGCAGAGGAGGAGGGTAGTGGTGCAGAAGAGGAGGGTAGTGGTGCAGAGGAGGATGAGGAGCGTAGCGGTGCAGGGGAGGAGGGTAGTGGTACAGAGTATGAGGAGGCTACTGGTGCAGAGGAGGAGGAGGGTAGTGGTGCAGAGGAGGAGGAGGGTAGTGGTGCAGAGGAGGGTAGTGGTGCAGAGTAGGAGGAGGCTAGTGGTGCAGAGGAGGAGGAGGAGGGTAGTGGTGCAGAGGAGGAGAGTTGTGGTGCAGAGGACAGGGAGGGTAGTGATGCAGAGGAGTATTGTTGTGGTGCAGAGGAGGAGGAGGGTAGTGGTGCAGAGGAGGAAGGTAGTGGTGCAGATGAGGAGGAGGGTAGTGGTGCAGAGGAGGAGGAGAGTAGTGGTGCAGAGGAGGAGGGTAGTGGTGCAGAGTAGGAGGAGGCTACTGGTGCAGAGGAGGAGGAGGGTAGTGGTGCAGAGTAGGGGGAGGGTAGTGGTGAAGAGGAGGAGGAGGGTAGTGGTGCAGAGGAGAAGGAGGGTAGTGGTGCAGAGGAGGATGAGGGTAGTGGCGAAGAGGAGGAGGAGGGTAGTGGTGCATAGGAGGAGGAGGCTACTGGTGCAGAGGAGGAGGAGGGTAGTGGTGCAGAGTAGGGGGAGGGTAGTGGTGAAGAGGAGGAGGAGGGTAGTGGTGCAGAGGAGGAGGAGGGTAGTGGTGCAGAGGAGGATGAGGGTAGTGGTGAAGAGGAGGAGGAGGGTAGTGGTGCATAGGAGGAGGAGGGTAGTGGTGCAGAGGAGGAGGAGGAGGGTAGTGGTGCAGAGGAGGAGGAGGAGGAGGGTAGTAGTGCAGAGGAGGAGGGTAGTGGTGCAGAGGAGGATGAGGAGGGAAGTGGTGCAGAGGAGGAGGGTAGTGGTACAGAGTATGAGGAGGCTACTGGTGCAGAGGAGGAGGAGGGTAGTGGTGCAGAGGAGGAGGAGGGTAGTGGTGCAGAGGAGGAGGGTTGTGGTGCAGAAGAGGAGGGTAGTGGTGCAGAGGAGGATGAGGAGGGTAGCGGTGCAGAGGAGGAGGGTAGTGGTACAGAGTATGAGGAGGCTACTGGTGCAGAGGAGGAGGAGGGTAGTGGTGCAGAGGAGGAGGAGGGTAGTGGTGCAGAGGAGGGTAGTGGTGCAGAGTAGGAGGAGGCTAGTGGTGCAGAGGAGGAGGAGGAGGGTAGTGGTGCAGAGGAGGAGAGTTGTGGTGCAGAGGACAGGGAGGGTAGTGATGCAGAGGAGTATTGTTGTGGTGCAGAGGAGGAGGAGGGTAGTGGTGCAGAGGAGGAAGGTAGTGGTGCAGAAGAGGAGGGTAGTGGTGCAGAGGAGGAGGGGGAGGAAGGTGGTGGTGTAAAGGAGGAGGAAGGTACTGGTGCAGAGGAGAAGGAGGAGGAGGGTAGTGGTGCAGAGGAGGAGGGTAGTGGTGCAGAGGAGGTGAGTTGTGGTGCAGAGGAGGAGGAGGGTAGTGGTGCAGAGAAGGAGGGGGAGGAAGGTGGTGGTGTAAAGGAGGAGGAAGGTACTGGTGCAGAGGAGGAGGGTAGTGGTGCAGAGGAGGAGGGTAGTGGTGCAGAGGAGGAGGGTAGTGGTGCAGAGGAGGAGGGTAGTTGTGCAGAGAGGAGGGTAGTGGTGCAGAGGAGGATGAGGAGGGTAGCGGTGCAGAGGAGGAGTGTAGTGGTGCAGAGGAGGAGGGTAGTGGTGCAGAAGACGAGGAGGGTAGTGGTGCAGAGGTGGAGGAGGATAGTGGTGCAGAGGAGGAGGGTAGTGGTGCAGAGGAGGAGGAGGGTAGTTGTGCAGAGGAGGAGGAGAGTAGTGGTGCAGAGGAGGAGGGTAGTGGTGTAGAGGAGGAGGAGGAGGAGGGTAGTGGCGCAGAGGGTAAGGAGGGTAGTAGTGCAGAGGAAGAGGAGGAGAGTAGTGGTGCAGAGGAGGAAGAGGAGGAGGGTAGTGCTGCAGAGGAGGAGGAGGAGGGTAGTGGTGCATAGGAGAAGGGGGAGTGCAGTAGTGCAGTGGAGGAGGAGGGTAGTGGTTCAGAGGAGGAAGAGGGTAGTGGTGCAGAGGAGGAGGAGGGTAGTGGTGCAGAGAAGGAGGAGGGTAGTGGTGCAGAGGAGGAGGATAGTGGTGCAGAGGGGGAGGGTAGTGGTGCAGAGGAGAAGGGGGAGGTTTGTAGCGCAGAGGAGGAGGAGGTTAGTGGTGCACAGGAGGAGGAGGGTAGTAGTGCAGAGGAGGAAGGTAGTGGTGCAGATGAGGAGGAGGGTAGTGGTGCAGAGGAGGAGGGTAGTGGTGCAGAGGAGGAGGGTAGTGGTGCAGAGGAGGATGAGGGTAGTGGTGCAGAGGAGGAGGAGGGTAGTGGTGCAGAGGAGGAAGGTAGTGGTGCAGATGAGGAGGAGGGTAGTGGTGCAGAGGAGGAGGGTAGTGGTGCAGAGGAGGAGGGTAGTGGTGCAGAGGAGGATGAGGGTAGTGGTGCAGAGGAGGAGGAGGGTAGTGGTGCAGAGGAGGAAGGTAGTGGTGCAGATGAGGAGGAGGGTAGTGGTGCAGAGGAGGAGGAGGGTAGTGGTGCAGAGGAGGAAGGTAGTGGTGCAGATGAGGAGGAGGGTAGTGGTGCAGAGGAGGAGGAGAGTAGTGGTGCAGAGGAGGAGGGTAGTGGTGCAGAGTAGGAGGAGGCTACTGGTGCAGAGGAGGAGGAGGGTAGTGGTGCAGAGTAGGGGGAGGGTAGTGGTGAAGAGGAGGAGGAGGGTAGTGGTGCAGAGGAGGAGGAGGGTAGTGGTGCAGAAGAGGATGAGGGTAGTGGCGAAGAGGAGGAGGAGGGTAGTGGTGCATAGGAGGAGGAGGCTACTGGTGCAGAGGAGGAGGAGGGTAGTGGTGCAGAGTAGGGGGAGGGTAGTGGTGAAGAGGAGGAGGAGGGTAGTGGTGCAGAGGAAGAGGAGGGTAGTGGTGCAGAGGAGGATGAGGGTAGTTGTGAAGAGGAGGAGGAGGGTAGTGGTGCATAGGAGGAGGAGGGTAGTGGTGCAGAGGAGGAGGATGAGGGTAGTGGTGCAGAGGAGGAGGAGGAGGTGGGTAGTGGTGCAGAGGAGGAGGGTAGTGGTGCAGAGGAGGATGAGGAGGGAAGTGGTGCAGAGGAGGAGGGTAGTGGTACAGAGTATGAGGAGGCTACTGGTGCAGAGGAGGAGGAGGGTAGTGGTGCAGAGGAGGAGGAGGGTAGTGGTGCAGAGGAGGAGGGTAGTGGTGCAGAAGAGGAGGGTAGTGGTGCAGAGGAGGATGAGGAGAGTAGCGGTGCAGAGGAGGAGGGTAGTGGTGCAGAGGAGGAGGGTAGTGGTGCAGAGGAGGAGGGTAGTGGTGCAGAGAGGAGGGTAGTGGTGCAGAGGAGGAGGGGGAGTGTAGTGGTGCAGAGGAGAAGGAGAGTAGTGGTTCAGAGGAGGGGAGGGCAGTGGTGCAGAGGAGGAGGAGGGTAGTGGTGCAGAGGAGGATGAGGGTAATGGTGCAGAGGAGGAGGGTAGTAGTGCAGAGGAGGAGAAGGGTAGGTGTTGCAGAGTAGGAAGAGGGTAGTGGGGAAGAGGAGGAGGAGGGTAGTGGTGCAGAGGAGGAGAATGGTAGTGGTGCAGAGGAGGAGGAGGGTAGTGGTGAGGAGGAGGAGGAGGATAGTGGTGCAGAGGAGGGGGAGGGTAGTGGTGCAGAGGAGGAGGAGGGTAGTGGTGCAGAGGAGGAGGGTAGTGGTGCAGAAGAGGAGGGTAGTGGTGCAGAGGAGGATGAGGAGGGTAGCGGTGCAGGGGAGGAGGGTAGTGGTACAGAGTATGAGGAGGCTACTGGTGCAGAGGAGGAGGAGGGTAGTGGTGCAGAGGAGGAGGAGGGTAGTGGTGCAGAGGAGGGTAGTGGTGCAGAGTAGGAGGAGGCTAGTGGTGCAGAGGAGGAGGAGGAGGGTAGTGGTGCAGAGGAGGAGAGTTGTGGTGCAGAGGACAGGGAGGGTAGTGATGCAGAGGAGTATTGTTGTGGTGCAGAGGAGGAGGAGGGTAGTGGTGCAGAGGAGGAAGGTAGTGGTGCAGAAGAGGAGGGTAGTGGTGCAGAGAAGGAGGGGGAGGAAGGTGGTGGTGTAAAGGAGGAGGAAGGTACTGGTGCAGAGGAGAAGGAGGAGGAGGGTAGTGGTGCAGAGGAGGAGGGTAGTGGTGCAGAGGAGGTGAGTTGTGGTGCAGAGGAGGAGGAGGGTAGTGGTGCAGAGGAGGAGGGTAGTGGTGCAGAGGAGGAGGGTAGTGGTGCAGAGAAGGAGGGGGAGGAAGGTGGTGGTGTAAAGGAGGAGGAAGGTACTGGTGCAGAGAAGAAGGAGGAGGAGGGTAGTGGTGCAGAGAGGAGGGTAGTGGTGCAGAGAGGAGGGTAGTGGTGCAGAGGAGGATGAGGAGGGTAGTGGTGCAGAGGAGGATGAGGGTAGTGGTGCAGAGAGGAGGGTAGTGGTGCAGAGGAGGATGAGGAGGGTAGCGGTGCAGAGGAGGAGGGTAGTGGTACAGAGTATGAGGGTAATGGTGCAGAGGAGGAGGTAGTGGTGTAGAGGACGAGGAGTGTAGTGGTGCAGAGGAGGAGGGTAGTGGTGCAGAAGACGAGGAGGGTAGTGGTGCAGAGGTGGAGGAGGATAGTGGTGCAGAGGAGGAGGGTAGTGGTGCAGAGGAGGAGGAGGGTAGTTGTGCAGAGGAGGAGGAGAGTAGTGGTGCAGAGGAGGAGGGTAGTGGTGTAGAGGAGGAGGAGGAGGAGGGTAGTGGCGCAGAGGGTAAGGAGGGTAGTAGTGCAGAGGAAGAGGAGGAGAGTAGTGGTGCAGAGGAGGAAGAGGAGGAGGGTAGTGCTGCAGAGGAGGAGGAGGAGGGTAGTGGTGCATAGGAGAAGGGGGAGTGCAGTAGTGCAGTGGAGGAGGAGGGTAGTGGTTCAGAGGAGGAAGAGGGTAGTGGTGCAGAGGAGGAGGAGGGTAGTGGTGCAGAGAAGGAGGAGGGTAGTGGTGCAGAGGAGGAGGATAGTGGTGCAGAGGGGGAGGGTAGTGGTGCAGAGGAGAAGGGGGAGGTTTGTAGCGCAGAGGAGGAGGAGGTTAGTGGTGTACAGGAGGAGGAGGGTAGTAGTGCAGAGGAGGAAGGTAGTGGTGCAGATGAGGAGGAGGGTAGTGGTGCAGAGGAGGAGGGTAGTGGTGCAGAGGAGGAGGGTAGTGGTGCAGAGGAGGATGAGGGTAGTGGTGCAGAGGAGGAGGAGGGTACTGGTGCAGAGGAGGAAGGTAGTGGTGCAGATGAGGAGGAGGGTAGTGGTGCAGAGGAGGAGGAGGGTAGTAGTGCAGAGGAGGAAGGTAGTGGTGCAGATGAGGAGGAGGGTAGTGGTGCAGAGGAGGAGGAGAGTAGTGGTGCAGAGGAGGAGGGTAGTGGTGCAGAGTAGGAGGAGGCTACTGGTGCAGAGGAGGAGGAGGGTAGTGGTGCAGATTAGGGGGAGGGTAGTGGTGAAGAGGAGGAGGAGGGTAGTGGTGCAGAGGAGGAGGAGGGTAGTGGTGCAGAAGAGGATGAGGGTAGTGGCGAAGAGGAGGAGGAGGGTAGTGGTGCATAGGAGGAGGAGGCTACTGGTGCAGAGGAGGAGGAGGGTAGTGGTGCAGAGTAGGGGGAGGGTAGTGGTGAAGAGGAGGAGGAGGGTAGTGGTGCAGAGGAGGAGGAGGGTAGTGGTGCAGAGGAGGATGAGGGTAGTGGTGAAGAGGAGGAGGAGGGTAGTGGTGCATAGGAGGAGGAGGGTAGTGGTGCAGAGGAGGAGGATGAGGGTAGTGGTGCAGAGGAGGAGGAGGAGGAGGTGGGTAGTGGTGCAGAGGAGGAGGGTAGTGGTGCAGAGGAGGATGAGGAGGGAAGTGGTGCAGAGGAGGAGGGTAGTGGTACAGAGTATGAGGAGGCTACTGGTGCAGAGGAGGAGGAGGGTAGTGGTGCAGAGGAGGAGGAGGGTAGTGGTGCAGAGGAGGAGGGTAGTGGTGCAGAAGAGGAGGGTAGTGGTGCAGAGGAGGATGAGGAGGGTAGCGGTGCAGAGGAGGAGGGTAGTGGTACAGAGTATGAGGAGGCTACTGGTGCAGAGGAGGAGGAAGGTAGTGGTGCAGAGGAGGAGGAGGGTAGTAGTGCAGAGGAGGGTAGTGGTGCAGAGTAGGAGGAGGCTAGTGGTGCAGAGGAGGAGGAGGAGGGTAGTGGTGCAGAGGAGGAGAGTTGTGGTGCAGAGGACAGGGAGGGTAGTGATGCAGAGGAGTATTGTTGTGGTGCAGAG
>NC_091195.1:10099815-10235152 GCF_040958095.1 Procambarus clarkii | reverse complement strand
TCCTCCTCCTCCTCTGCACCACTATCCTCCTCCTCCTCTGCACCACTACCCTCACCCTCTGCACCACTACCCTCCTCCTCCTCTGCACCACTACCCTCCTCCTCCTCTGCACCACTACCCTCCTCCTCTGCACCACTACCCTCCTCCTCCTCTGCACCACTACCCTCCTCCTCTGCACCACTACCCTCCTCCTCTGCACCACTATCCTCCTCCTCCTCTGCACCACTATCCTCCTCCTCCTCTGCACCACTACCCTCCTCCTCCTCTGCACCACTACCCTCCTCCTCTGCACCACTACCCTCCTCCTCCTCTGCCCTACTACCCTCCTCCTCCTCTGCACCACTCCCCTCCTCCTCCTCTGCACCACTACCCTCCTCCTCTGCACCACTACCCTCCTCCTCTGCACCACTATCCTCCTCCTCCTCTGCACCACTATCCTCCTCCTCCTCTGCACCACTACCCTCACCCTCTGCACCACTACCCTCCTCCTCCTCTGCACCACTACCCTCCTCCTCCTCTGCACCACTACCCTCCTCCTCTTCTGCACAACTACACTCCTCCTCCTCTGCACCACTACTCTCCTCCTCTTTTGCACCACTACCCTCTTCCTCCTCTACACCACTACCCACCTCCTCTGCACCACTACCTTCCTCCTGCTCTGCACCACTACCCCTCATCCTCCTCTGCACCACTACCCTCCTCCTGCTCTGCACCACTACCCTCATCCTCCTCTGCACCACTACCCTCCTCCTCCCCTGCACCACTACCCTCCTCCTCCTCTGCAGCACTACCCTCCTCCTCTGCACCACTACTCTCCTCCTCTGCACCACTACCCTCCTCCTCCTCTGCATTACTACCCTCCTCCTCCTCTGCACCACTACCCTCCTCCTCCTCTGCACCACTACGGTCCTCCTCTGCACTAGTACCCTCCTCCTCCTCTGCACCACTACCCTCCTCCTCCTCTGCACCACTACCCTCCTCCTCCTCTGCACCACTACCCTCCTCCTCCTCTGCACCACTACCCTCCTCCTCCTCTGCACCACTACCCTCCTCCTCTGCACTAGTACCCTCCTCCTCCTCTGCACCACTACCCTCATCCTCTGCACCACTACCCTCCTCCTCCTCTGCACCACTACCCTCCTCCTCTGCACCACTACCCTCCTCCTCTGCACCACTACCCTCCTCCTCTGCACCACTACCCTCCTCCTCCTCTGCACCACTGCCCTCCTCCTCTGCACCACTACCCTCCTCCTCTGAACCAATACCCTCCTCCTCTTCCTCTGCACCACTACCCTCCTCCTCTGCACCACTACCCTCCTCCTCTGCACCACTACCCTTCTCCTCCTCTGAACCACTACCCTCCTCCTCCTCTGCACCATTACCCTCCTCCTCCTCTGCACCACTATCCTCCTCCTCCTCTGCACCAATACCCTCCTCCTCTGCACCACTACCCTCCTCCTCTGCACCACTACCCTTCTCCTCTGCACTACTTTCCTCCTCTTCCTCCTCCTCCTCAGCATCACTACCCTCCTCTTCCTCTGCACCACTACCCACCTCCTCCTCTGCACCACTACCCTCCTCCTCACCACCACTACCCTCTTCCTCCTCTGCATCACTACCCTCCTCCTCCTCCACAGCACCACTACCCTCCTCCTCCTCTGCACTACGACCCTCCTCCTCCGCACCACTACCCTCCTCCTCCTCTGCACCACTACCCTCCTCCTCTGCACCAGTACCCTCCTCCTCCTTTGCACCACTACCCTCCGCTTCCTCTGCATCACTACCCTCCTCCTCCTCTGCAGCACTACCCTCCTCTTCCTCTGCACCACTACCCCCCTCTTCCTCTGCATCACTACCCTCCTCCTCCTCTGCACCACTACCCTCCTTCTCCTCTGCACCACTACCCTCCTCCTCTGCACCACTACCCTTCTCCTCCTCTGCATCACTACCCTCCTCCTCCTCTGCACCACTACCCTCTTCCTCCTCTGTACCACTACCCTCCTCCTCCGAACCACTACCCTTCTCCTCCTCCTCTGCACCGCTACCCTCCTCATCTTCTGCACCACTACCCTCCTCGTCCTCTGCAGCACTACCCTCCTCTTCCTCCGCACCACTACCCTCCCCCTCCTCTGCACCATTACCCTCCTCCTCCTCTGCAGCACTACCCTCCTCTTCCTCTGCACCACTACCCTCCTCTTCCTCTGCATCACTACCCTCCTCCTCCTCCGCAGCACTACCCTCCTCCTCCTCTGCACCACTACCCTCCTCCTCTGCACCACTACCCTCCTCCTCTGCACCACTACCCTCCTACTCCTCAGCACCACTACCCTCATCCTCCTCTGAACCACTACCCTCCTCCTCCTCCTCTGTACCACTACCCTCTTCCTCCTATGCACCACTACCCTCCTCCTCATCCTCCTCTGCACCACTACCCTCCTCCTCCTTCTCTGCGCCACTACCCTCCTCCTCCTCCTCCTCTGCACTACTACCCTCCTCCTCTGCACCACTACCCCTCCATCTCCTCCTCCTCTGCACCACTACCCTCCTCCTCCTCCTCTGCACTACGACCCTCCTCCTCCGCACAACTACCCTACCTTCCTCCTGCTCTGCACCACTACCCCTCATCCTCCTCTGCACCACTACCCTCCTCCTGCTCTGCACCACTACCCTCATCCTCCTCTGCACCACTACCCTCCTCCTCCCCTGTACCACTACCCTCCTCCTCCTTTGCACCCCTATCCTCCTCCTCTGCACCACTACTCTCCTCCTCCTCTGCACCACTACCCTCCTCCTCCTCTGCATTACTACCCTCCTCCTCCTCTGCACCACTACCCTCCTCCTCCTCTGCACCACTACCCTCCTCCTCTGCACTAGTACCCTCCTCCTCCTCTGCACCACTACCCTCCTCCTCCTCTGCACCACTACCCTCCTCCTCCTCTGCACCACTACCCTCCAACCCCTCTGCACCACTACCCTCCTCCTCTTCTGCACCACTACCCTCCTCCTCCTCTGCACCACAACCCTCCTCCTCTGCACCACTACCCTCCTCCTCCGCTGCACAACTTCTCTCCTCCTCCTCTGCACCACTACCCTCCTCCTCATATGCACCACTACCCTCCTCCTCCTCAGCACCACTACCCACCTCCTACTCTGCACCACTTCCCTCTCCCTCTTCTGCACCACTACCCTCCTCCTCCTCCTCTGCACCACTACCCTCTTCCTCTGCGCCACTACCCTTCTCCTCCTCCTCCTTAACAGATGGGTGTGAGGAGTAACCAGGTGTGGGCTTCAGTGTTCCCTCTCATCTGCAGGTGTGGGTGGGGAGAGTTGCCAGGTGTGGGCTTCAGTGTTCCCTTTCATCTGCAGGTATGGCTTCAGTGTTCCCTCTCATCTACAGGTGTGGGTGGGGAGAGACTCCTGCGAGGACTTCACCGGAGGGGCGTCACTGGTGATAAACTTGAGATTAGGATCCGGGACAGTGAGGAGAACATGAAGTACCTCCGAGAGCTCGCTGCGTCGCTTAACAATTTTAATAATGTTGCAATATGGTAGATTGTTGAGACCAGCCTCACGAGACCAATAATGTACAAGGACACATCTACGAGGAGCTGGTTGTTGAGACCTGCCTCACGAGACCAATAATGTACAAGGACACATCTACGAGGAGCTGGTTGTTGAGACCTGCCTCACGAGACCAATAATGTACAAGGACACATCTACGAGGAGCTGGTTGTTGAGACCTGCCTCACGAGACCAATAATGTACAAGGACACATCTACGAGGAGCTGGTTGTTGAGACCTGCCTCACGAGACCAATAATGTACAAGGACACATCTACGAGGAGCTGGTTGTTGAGACCTGCCTCACGAGACCAATAATGTACAAGGACACATCTACGAGGAGCTGGTTGTTGAGACCTGCCTCACGAGACCAATAATGTACAAGGACACATCTACGAGGAGCTGGTTGTTGAGACCAGCCTCACGAGACCAATAATGTACAAGGACACATCTACGAGGAGCTGGTTGTTGAGACCAGCCTCACGAGACCAATAATGTACAAGGACACATCTACGAGGAGCTGGTTGTTGAGACCAGCCTCACGAGACCAATAATGTACAAGGACACATCTAGGAGGAGCTGGTTGTTGAGACCAGCCTCACGAGACCAATAATGTACAAGGACACATCTACGAGGAGCTGGTTGTTGAGACCTGCCTCACGAGACCAATAATGTACAAGGACACATCTAGGAGTACCTCGCTGGAACTGTTACCACTGGCGGCCTTGTATTATTTGTTTATTTAATTTTTGTTTTGAAGTTATCACACGCATGCTGACGGTATGGAGGTTTTATTGTATGCTGAAGGTATGAATAAGTTTTGATATCCTGGAGGTGTGAATGAGTTTTAGTATTTTGGTGGTATGAATGAGTTTTGGAATACACATTGCATGAGTAACTTTTGGTATGTAATTTATATATTAGCATTTTCTAAAATTTATTGTCAATCTGACTTTCTCTTAATTGTTTATTGCATTACTATTATTATTTTTGGCTGCTTATTTCTTTAGGAATCTTTGCTATTGTAACAATTTTAGTATTTTAGGCATTAAGAATTGTTGTCTGACTTTTAGTCTGTCTTAACCTTATTATCCTCAAGATCAAGTAGAAGCATATATACACCTTTGTTATTGTAAGTTGCTTAATTTACAACTAAATACAATAAGTTTCCTACTGTAACTTACTATAATGCATTAAGCAGCTTACTGTATATGAACGTTAATATTATCTGTATCCTATCGTATACTTCCTCTAATACAGTTGCTAGCCTTCTGTGCGCTTACTTTATTACAGTAAGTACCTTCCTCTACAAGTACTTTAATACAGTAAGCAGCATACTGTTCAAGTTGATTAATACAGCAAATATTCGTCTGTACACTTATATGTACAATTTCTTTAGTAAAGAGACTACCATATGTACACCGCCTTTGATACTGTACATAGCCTATCTCCGTTCCCTGTAATACAAAAAGTAACCTATTGTATACTTTTTCTTAATTTTAAGTAGCTTATTGTATATTTTCTATAGTAGAGTACTGCAAGTTATTAAAGTACTTAAATTAAATACATGCATTATCTGAAATAAAGCTACATATTAGTTTAAACAATTTAAACACTTTTATTTTCACTCATTCTCTGAGGCCTGTTGTTTGGAGGTATTAACTTGCTAGTGGTATATGATATGACTTTTTCAACAGAAACAGAGTAAGACAAATCCGAGTGGTAAACGTTGTCAATGGTCCTCAGGACTCTGGCCTGAGACTTGTCTTGTTTACCGTATATATAAACCATGTTGATACAACACTCAAGTGCAACATTACCATAGTTGTCAATGGTCCTCAGGACTCTGGCCTGAGACCTGTCTTGTTTACCGTATATATAAACCATGTTGATACAACACTCAAGTGCAACATTACCATAGTTGTCAATGGTCCTCAGGACTCTGGCCTGAGACCTGTCTTGTTTACCGTATATATAAACCATGTAGATACAACACTCAAGTGCAACATTACCATAGTTGTCAATGGTCCTCAGGACTCTGGCCTGAGACCTGTCTTGTTTACCGTATATATAAACCATGTTGATACAACACTCAAGTGCAACATTACCATAGTTGTCAATGGTCCTCAGGACTCTGGCCTGAGACCTGTCTTGTTTACCGTATATATAAACCATGTAGATACAACACTCAAGTGCAACATTACCATAGTTGTCAGTGGTCCTCAGGACTCTGGCCTGGGACCTGTCTTGTTTACCGTATATATAAACCATGTTGATACAACACTCAAGTGCAACATTACCTAGTTTCCGATGATACAAAAATGTTGATAGAAATAAATTAAGAAAATCTTAAAATCGTTGCAACATAACTTAGGCTTTTAAAATTTAACAAAAGATTTGCATATGATGATCAATACTGTCTATGAAAAGTTTAATATTACTTTGACTTTTCTTTAAGTGACTGGAGAGGAAAGTCATATTTAAAAAAAAAATCATTGAAGATGACCGAACTAGTTACATCTGAGGGTATAAGACTCAGTGATTGTGACAACCTTTCCTGACATTTTCCTGTCATAGACACCGTCACTATACCTCACTGTCGAACTGTTGCTGCTGACAGTGAGAACAGTACCCAACCTTATAACATTTAAACTGGGAAAAAGTCACCATTGCTGACCTGGAAAAACTTCGAGTGTCTGTTTAACAGAAAATTTTATAATATTCATATATCAATCATTGTTTAAATATTAATATGAAATTAAGCAATTCACGTTAAAATTGGTGATAGTTGAATAGCTTTGTTAGTGTAACGCATGTCGGCCTGGTTGAGCGGTGCTATGGGCGCTTCGTAGGGCAAGTAAAGTGATTGGGTTATGGGGGGTGTGGGGGGGGGGATACAAGTGCGCCTCAATATGGGAGAGCAGATGTCTGGCGTGTGTAGGAAGGGCTCGGGTTGGTTCCCCCAGCTGGAGGAAGATACGCCATTGGGGGTCTTTGATTGGATATACACACAGCGAGCAAGCTGCAGCCGGCTAGACAGCCTGTCATCCAGTTAGACAGCCAGTCAAGCCAGCCAGCCAGTTAGACAGCCAGTTAGACGGCCAGCCAGCCAGTTAGACAACCAGTTAGACGGCCAGCCAGCCAGTTAGACAGAGAGAGAGAGACAGAGACAGACAGAAACACACACACACACACACCAGTTGGGGCCGGTGGCTGAGAGGACAGCACACTGGACTTGTGATCCTGTGGTCCTGGGTTCGATCCCAGGCGCCGGCGAGAAACAATGGGCAGAGTTTCTTTCACCCTATGCCTCTGTTACCTAGCAGTAAAATAGGTACCTGGGTGTTAGTCAGCTGTCACAGGCAGCTTCCTGGGGGTGGAGGCCTGGTCGAGGACCGAGCCGCGGGGACACTAAAAGCCCCGAAATCATCTCAAGATAACCTCAAGATAACATCATTGCAACTTTCAACACAAATCTTCAGTGTAATATCTATCAAAACCGTTTCAGTTACTGTTTTTTTCCGTCTGTCATGTCAGTGTTAGTTAAGGAAGAGGAGAGAGAATCCTTCTGTATAAATAGAAGAAGTTTGCCTGGTTGGAATTGTCACATTAAAGCATTCCAAATTTCATATATCATTGGGATACTCTGTGGCAAGATGCTGGGTGTCCCAGAGATGGCTGGGATACCCTGTGGCAAGATGCTGGGTGTCCCAGAGATGGCTGGGATACTCTGTGGCAAGATGCTGGGTGTCCCAGAGATGGCTGGGATACCCTGTGGCAAGATGCTGGGTGTCCCAGAGATGGCTGGGATACCCTGTGGCAAGATGGTGGGTGTCCCAGAGATGGCTGGGATACTCTGTGGCAAGATGCTGGGTGCCCCAGAGATGGCTGGGATGATCTGTGGCAAGATGCTGGGTGTCCCAGAGATGGCTGGGATACTCTGTGGCAAGATGCTGGGTGTCCCAGAGATGGCTGGGATACTCTGTGGCAAGATGCTGGGTGTCCCAGAGATGGCTGTGATACTCTGTGGCAAGACGTTGGGTGCCCCAGTGATGGCTGGGATACTCTGTGACAAGATGTTAGGTGCCCCAGAGATGGCTGGGATACTCTGTGGCAAGATGCTGGGTGTCCCAGAGATGGCTGGGATACTCTGTGGTAAGATGCTGGGTGTCCCAGAGATGGCTGTGATACTCTGTGGCAAGATGCTGGGTGTCCCAGAGATGGCTGGGAAACTCTGTGGCAAGATGCTGGGTGTCCCAGAGATGGCTGGGATACTCTGTGGCAAGATGCTGGGTGTCCCAGAGATTGCTGGGATACTCTGTGGCAAGATGCTGGGTGTCCCAGAGATGGCTGGGTAACTCTGTGGCAAGATGATGGGTGCCCCAGAGATGGCTGGGATACCCTGTGGCAAGATGCTGGGTGTCCCAGTGATGGCTGGGATACCCTGTGGCAAGATGCAGGGTGTCCCAGAGATGGCTGGATACTCTGTGGCAAGATGCTGGGTGTCCCAGAGATGGCTGGAATACCCTGTGGCAAGATGCTGGGTGTCCCAGAGATGGCTGGGATACCCTGTGGCAAGATGCTGGGTGTCCCAGAGATGGCTGGGATACTCTGTGGCAAGATGCTGGGTGCCCCAGAGATGGCTGGGATACTCTGTGGCAAGATGCTGGGTGTCCCAGAGATGGGTGGGATACCCTGTGGCAAGATGCTGGGTGCCCCAGAGACGGCTGGGATACCCTGTGGCAAGATGCTGGGTGCCCCAGAGATGGGTGGGATACTCTGTGGCAAGATGCTGGGTGCCCCAGAGATGGCTGGGATACCCTGTGGCAAGATGCTGGGTGTCCCAGAGATGGCTGGGATACTCTGTGGCAAGATGCTGGGTGTCCCAGAGATGGCTGTGATACTCTGTGGCAAGATGCTGGGTGTCCCAGAGATGGCTGGGAAACTCTGTGGCAAGATGCTGGTTGTCCCAGAGATGGCTGGGATACTCTGTGGCAAGATGCTGGGTGTCCCAGAGATGGCTGGGATACTCTGTGGCAAGATGCTGGGTGTCCCAGAGATGGCTGGGAAACTCTGTGGCAAGATGATGGGTGCCCCAGAGATGGCTGGGATACCCTGTGGCAAGATGCTGGGTGTCCCAGTGATGGCTGGGATACCCTGTGGCAAGATGCAGGGTGTCCCAGAGATGGCTGGATACTCTGTGGCAAGATGCTGGGTGTCCCAGAGATGGCTGGGATACCCTGTGGCAAGATGCTGGGAGTCCCAGAGATGGCTGGGATACCCTGTGGCAAGATGCTGGGTGTCCCAGAGATGGCTGGGATAGTCTGTGGCAAGATGCTGGGTGCCCCAGAGATGGCTGGGATACTCTGTGGCAAGATGCTGGGTGTCCCAGAGATGGCTGTGATACTCTGTGGCAAGATGCTGGGTGTCCCAGAGATGGCTGGGAAACTCTGTGGCAAGATGCTGGGTGTCCCAGAGATGGCTGGGATACTCTGTGGCAAGATGCTGGGTGTCCCAGAGATGGCTGGGATACTCTGTGGCAAGATGCTGGGTGTCCCAGAGATGGCTGGGAAACTCTGTGGCAAGATGATGGGTGCCCCAGAGATGGCTGGGATACCCTGTGGCAAGATGCTGGGTGTCCCAGTGATGGCTGGGATACCCTGTGGCAAGATGCAGGGTGTCCCAGAGATGGCTGGATACTCTGTGGCAAGATGCTGGGTGTCCCAGAGATGGCTGGGATACCCTGTGGCAAGATGCTGGGTGTCCCAGAGATGGCTGGGATACCCTGTGGCAAGATGCTGGGTGTCCCAGAGATGGCTGGGATACTCTGTGGCAAGATGCTGGGTGCCCCAGAGATGGCTGGGATACTCTGTGGCAAGATGCTGGGTGTCCCAGAGATGGCTGGGATACCCTGAGGCAAGATGCTGGGTGCCCCAGAGACGGCTGGGATACCCTGTGGCAAGATGCTGGGTGTCCCAGAGATGGCTGGGATACTCTGTGGCAAGATGCTGGGTGCCCCAGAGACGGCTGGGATACCCTGTGGCAAGATGCTGGGTGCCCCAGAGATGGCTGGGATACTCTGTGGCAAGATGCTGGGTGTCCCAGAGATGGCTGGGATACTCTGTGGTAAGATGCTGGGTGCCCCAGAAATGGCTGGGATACTCTGTGGCAAGATGCTGGGTGTCCCAGAGATGGCTGGGATACTCTGTGGCAAGATGCTGGGTGCCCCAGAGATGGCTGGGATACCCTGTGGCAAGATGCTGGGTGCCCCAGAGATGGCTGGGACACTCTGTGACAAGATGCTGGGTGCCACAGAGATGGCTAGGATACCCTGTGGCAAGATGCTGGGTGCCCCAGAGATGGCTGGGGTACCCTGTGGCAAGATGCTGGGTGTCCCAGAGATGGCTGGGATACTCTGTGGCAAGATGCTGGGTGCCCCAGAGATGGCTGGGATACTCTGTGGCAAGATGCTGGGTGCCCCAGAGATGGCTGGGATACCCTGTGGCAAGATGCTGGGTGCCCCAGAGACGGCTGGGATACTCTGTGGCAAGATGCTGGGTGCCCCAGAGATGGCTGGGATACTCTGTGGCAAGATGCTGGGTGCCCCAGAGATGGCTGGGATACTCTGTGGCAAGATGCTGGGTGTCCCAGAGATGGCTGGGATACTCTGTGGCAAGATGCTGGGTGCCCCAGAGATGGCTGGGATACCCTGTGGCAAGATGCTGGGTGTCCCAGAGGTGCCTGGGATACTCTGTGACAAGATGCTGGGTGCCCCAGAGATGGCTAGGATACCCTGAGGCAAGATGCTGGGTGTCCCAGAGATGGCTGGGATACTCTGTGGCAAGATACTGGGTGTCCCAGAGATGGCTGGGATACTCTGTGGCAAGATGCTGGGTGCCCCAGAGACGGCTGGGATACCCTGTGGCAAGATGCTGGGTGCCCCAGAGATGGCTGGGATATTCTGTGGCAAGATGCTGGGTGTCCCAGAGATGGCTGGGATACTCTGTGGTAAGATGCTGGGTGCCCCAGAAATTGCTGGGATACTCTGTGGCAAGATGCTGGGTGTCCCAGAAATTGCTGGGATACTCTGTGGCAAGATGCTGGGTGTCCCAGAGATGGCTGGGATACTCTGTGGCAAGATGCTGGGTGCCCCAGAGATCGCTGGGATACCCTGTGGCAAGATGCTGGGTGCCCCAGAGATGGCTGGGACACTTTGTGACAAGATGCTGGGTGCCCCAGAGATGGCTGGGATACCCTGTGGCAAGATGCTGGGTGTCCCAGAGATGGCTGGGATACTCTGTGGCAAGATGCTGGGTGCCCCAGAGATGGCTGGGATACTCTGTGGCAAGATGCTGGGTGCCCCAGAGATGGCTGGGATACCCTGTGGCAAGATGCTGGGTGCCCCAGAGATGGCTGGGATACTCTGTGGCAAGATGCTGGGTGCCCCAGAGATGGCTGGGATACTCTGTGGCAAGATGCTGGGTGCCCCAGAGATGGCTGGGATACTCTGTGGCAAGATGCTGGGTGTCCCAGAGATGGCTGGGATACTCTGTGGCAAGATGCTGGGTGCCCCAGAGATGGCTGGGATACTCTGTGGCAAGATGCTGGGTGTCCCAGAGATGGCTGGGATACTCTGTGGCAAGATGCTGGTGTCCCAGAGATGGCTGGGATACTCTGTGGCAAGATGCTGGGTGTCCCAGAGATGGCTGGGATACCCTGTGGCAAGATGCTGGGTGCCCCAGAGGTGCCTGGGATACTCTGTGACAAGATGCTGGGTGCCCCAGAGATGGCTAGGATACCCTGAGGCAAGATGCTGGGTGTCCCAGAGATGGCTGGGATACTCTGTGGCAAGATGCTGGGTGTCCCAGAGATGGCTGTGATACTCTGTGGCAAGATGCTGGGTGCCCCAGAGACGGCTGGGATACCCTGTGGCAAGATGCTGGGTGCCCCAGAGATGGCTGGGATACTCTGTGGCAAGATGCTGGGTGTCCCAGAGATGACTGGGATACTCTGTGGTAAGATGCTGGGTGCCCCAGAAATGGCTGGGATACTCTGTGGCAAGATGCTGGGTGTCCCAGAGATGGCTAGGATACTCTGTGGCAAGATGCTGGGTGCCCCAGAGATGGCTGGGATACTCTGTGGCAAGATGCTTGGCGCCCCAGAGATGGCTGGGATACCCTGTGGCAAGATGCTGGGTGCCCCAGAGATGGCTGGGATACTCTGTGGCAAGATGCTGGGTGTCCCAGAGATGGCTGGGATACTCTGTGGCAAGATGCTGGGTGTCCCAGAGATGGCTGTGATACTCTGTGGCAAGACGTTGGGTGCCCCAGTGATGGCTGGGATACTCTGTGACAAGATGCTAGGTGCCCCAGAGAAGGCTGGGATACTCTGTGGCAAGATGCTGGGTGTCCCAGAGATGGCTGGGATACTCTGTGGCAAGATGCTGGGTGTCCCAGAGATGGCTGTGATACTCTGTGGCAAGATGCTGGGTGTCCCAGATATGGCTGGGAAACTCTGTGGCAAGATGCTGGGTGTCCCAGAGATGGCTGGGATACTCTGTGGCAAGATGCTGGGTGTCCCAGAGATGGCTGGGATACTCTGTGGCAAGATGCTGGGTGTCCCAGAGGTGGCTGGGAAACTCTGTGGCAAGATGGTGGGTGCCCCAGAGATGGCTGGGATACCCTGTGGCAAGATGCTGGGTGTCCCAGTGATGGCTGGGATACCCTGTGGCAAGATGCTGGGTGTCCCAGAGATGGCTGGATACTCTGTGGCAAGATGCTGGGTGTCCCAGAGATGGCTGGGATACCCTGTGGCAAGATGCTGGGTGTCCCAGAGATGGCTGGGATACCCTGTGGCAAGATGCTGGGTGTCCCAGAGATGGCTGGGATACTCTGTGGCAAGATGCTGGGTGCCCCAGAGATGGCTGGGATACTCTGTGGCAAGATGCTGGGTGTCCCAGAGATGGCTGGGATACCCTGTGGCAAGATGCTGGGCGCCCCAGAGACGGATGGGATACCCTGTGGCAAGATGCTGGGTGCCCCAGAGATGGCTGGGATACTCTGTGGCAAGATGCTGGGTGCCCCAGAGATGGCTGGGATACCCTGTGGCAAGATGCTGGGTGCCCCAGAGATGGCTAGGATACCCTGAGGCAAGATGCTGGGTGTCCCAGAGATGGCTGGGATACTCTGTGGCAAGATGCTGGGTGTCCCAGAGACGGCTGGGATACTCTGTGGCAAGATGCTGGGTGCCCCAGAGACGGCTGGGATACCCTGTGGCAAGATGCTGGGTGCCCCAGAGATGGCTGGGATACTCTGTAGCAAGATGCTGGGTGTCCCAGAGATGGCTGGGATACTCTGTGGTAAGATGCTGGGTGCCCCAGAAATGGCTGGGATACTCTATGGCAAGATGCTGGGTGTCCCAGAGATGGCTGGGATACTCTGTGGCAAGATGCTGGGTGCCCCAGAGATGGCTGGGATACCCTGTGGCAAGATGCTGGGTGCCCCAGAGATGGCTGGGACACTCTGTGACAAGATGCTGGGTGCCACAGAGATGGCTAGGATACCCTGTGGCAAGATGCTGGGTGCCCCAGAGATGGCTGGGATACTCTGTGGCAAGATGCTGGGTGCCCCAGAGATGGCTGGGATACCCTGTGGCAAGATGCTGGGTGCCCCAGAGATGGCTAGGATACCCTGAGGCAAGATGCTGGGTGTCCCAGAGATGGCTGGGATACTCTGTGGCAAGATGCTGGGTGTCCCAGAGACGGCTGGGATACTCTGTGGCAAGATGCTGGGTGCCCCAGAGACGGCTGGGATACCCTGTGGCAAGATGCTGGGTGCCCCAGAGATGGCTGGGATACTCTGTAGCAAGATGCTGGGTGTCCCAGAGATGGCTGGGATACTCTGTGGTAAGATGCTGGGTGCCCCAGAGATGGCTGGGATACTCTGTGGCAAGATGCTGGGTGTCCCAGAGATGGCTGGGATACTCTGTGGCAAGATGCTGGGTGCCCCAGAGATGGCTGGGATACCCTGTGGCAAGATGCTGGGTGCCCCAGAGATGGCTGGGACACTCTGTGACAAGATGCTGGGTGCCACAGAGATGGCTAGGATACCCTGTGGCAAGATGCTGGGTGCCCCAGAGATGGCTGGGATACCCTGTGGCAAGATGCTGGGTGCCCCAGAGATGGCTGGGATACTCTGTGGCAAGATGCTGGGTGCCCCAGAGATGGCTGGAATACTCTGTGGCAAGATGCTGGGTGCCCCAGAGATGGCTGGGATACTCTGTGGCAAGATGCTGGGTGTCCCAGAGATGGCTGGGATACTCTGTGGTAAGATGCTGGGTGCCCCAGAGATGGCTGGGATACCCTGTGGCAAGATGCTGGGTGTCCCAGAGGTGCCTGGGATACTCTGTGACAAGATGCTGGGTGCCCCAGAGATGGCTAGGATACCCTGAGGCAAGATGCTGGGTGTCCCAGAGATGGCTGGGATACTCTGTGGCAAGATGCTGGGTGTCCCAGAGATGGCTGGGATACTCTGTGGCAAGATGCTGGGTGCCCCAGAGACGGCTGGGATACCCTGTGGCAAGATGCTGGGTGCCCCAGAGATGGCTGGGATACTCTGTGGCAAGATGCTGGGTGTCCCAGAGATGGCTGGGATACTCTGTGGTAAGATGCTGGGTGCCCCAGAAATGGCTCGGATACTCTGTGGCAAGATGCTGGGTGTCCCAGAGATGGCTGGGATACTCTGTGGCAAGATGCTGGGTGCCCCAGAGATGGCTGGGATACCCTGTGGCAAGATGCTGGGTGCCCCAGAGATGGCTGGGACACTCTGTGACAAGATGCTGGGTGCCCCAGAGATGGCTAGGATACCCTGTGGCAAGATGCTGGGTGCCCCAGAGATGGCTGGGATACCCTGTGGCAAGATGCTGGGTGTCCCAGAGATGGCTGGGATACTCTGTGGCAAGATGCTGGGTGCCCCAGAGATGGCTGGGATACTCTGTGGCAAGATGCTGGGTGCCCCAGAGATGGCTGGGATACCCTGTGGCAAGATGCTGGGTGCCCCAGAGATGGCTGGGATACTCTGTGGCAAGATGCTGGGTGCCCCAGAGATGGCTGGGATACTCTGTGGCAAGATGCTGGGTGCCCCAGAGATGGCTGGGATACTCTGTGGCAAGATGCTGGGTGTCCCAGAGATGGCTGGGATACTCTGTGGCAAGATGCTGGGTGCCCCAGAGATGGCTGGGATACTCTGTGGCAAGATGCTGGGTGCCCCAGAGATGGCTGGGATACCCTGTGGCAAGATGCTGGGTGCCCCAGAGATGGCTAGGATACCCTGAGGCAAGATGCTGGGTGTCCCAGAGATGGCTGGGATACTCTGTGGCAAGATGCTGGGTGTCCCAGAGACGGCTGGGATACTCTGTGGCAAGATGCTGGGTGCCCCAGAGACGGCTGGGATACCCTGTGGCAAGATGCTGGGTGCCCCAGAGATGGCTGGGATACTCTGTAGCAAGATGCTGGGTGTCCCAGAGATGGCTGGGATACTCTGTGGTAAGATGCTGGGTGCCCCAGAAATGGCTGGGATACTCTATGGCAAGATGCTGGGTGTCCCAGAGATGGCTGGGATACTCTGTGGCAAGATGCTGGGTGCCCCAGAGATGGCTGGGATACCCTGTGGCAAGATGCTGGGTGCCCCAGAGATGGCTGGGACACTCTGTGACAAGATGCTGGGTGCCACAGAGATGGCTAGGATACCCTGTGGCAAGATGCTGGGTGCCCCAGAGATGGCTGGGATACTCTGTGGCAAGATGCTGGGTGCCCCAGAGATGGCTGGGATACCCTGTGGCAAGATGCTGGGTGCCCCAGAGATGGCTAGGATACCCTGAGGCAAGATGCTGGGTGTCCCAGAGATGGCTGGGATACTCTGTGGCAAGATGCTGGGTGTCCCAGAGACGGCTGGGATACTCTGTGGCAAGATGCTGGGTGCCCCAGAGACGGCTGGGATACCCTGTGGCAAGATGCTGGGTGCCCCAGAGATGGCTGGGATACTCTGTAGCAAGATGCTGGGTGTCCCAGAGATGGCTGGGATACTCTGTGGTAAGATGCTGGGTGCCCCAGAAATGGCTGGGATACTCTGTGGCAAGATGCTGGGTGTCCCAGAGATGGCTGGGATACTCTGTGGCAAGATGCTGGGTGCCCCAGAGATGGCTGGGATACCCTGTGGCAAGATGCTGGGTGCCCCAGAGATGGCTGGGACACTCTGTGACAAGATGCTGGGTGCCACAGAGATGGCTAGGATACCCTGTGGCAAGATGCTGGGTGCCCCAGAGATGGCTGGGATACCCTGTGGCAAGATGCTGGGTGCCCCAGAGATGGCTGGGATACTCTGTGGCAAGATGCTGGGTGCCCCAGAGATGGCTGGGATACTCTGTGGCAAGATGCTGGGTGCCCCAGAGATGGCTGGGATACTCTGTGGCAAGATGCTGGGTGTCCCAGAGATGGCTGGGATACTCTGTGGTAAGATGCTGGGTGCCCCAGAGATGGCTGGGATACCCTGTGGCAAGATGCTGGGTGTCCCAGAGGTGCCTGGGATACTCTGTGACAAGATGCTGGGTGCCCCAGAGATGGCTAGGATACCCTGAGGCAAGATGCTGGGTGTCCCAGAGATGGCTGGGATACTCTGTGGCAAGATGCTGGGTGTCCCAGAGATGGCTGGGATACTCTGTGGCAAGATGCTGGGTGCCCCAGAGACGGCTGGGATACCCTGTGGCAAGATGCTGGGTGCCCCAGAGATGGCTGGGATACTCTGTGGCAAGATGCTGGGTGTCCCAGAGATGGCTGGGATACTCTGTGGTAAGATGCTGGGTGCCCCAGAAATGGCTGGGATACTCTGTGGCAAGATGCTGGGTGTCCCAGAGATGGCTGGGATACTCTGTGGCAAGATGCTGGGTGCCCCAGAGATGGCTGGGATACCCTGTGGCAAGATGCTGGGTGCCCCAGAGATGGCTGGGACACTCTGTGACAAGATGCTGGGTGCCCCAGAGATGGCTAGGATACCCTGTGGCAAGATGCTGGGTGCCCCAGAGATGGCTGGGATACCCTGTGGCAAGATGCTGGGTGTCCCAGAGATGGCTGGGATACTCTGTGGCAAGATGCTGGGTGCCCCAGAGATGGCTGGGATACTCTGTGGCAAGATGCTGGGTGCCCCAGAGATGGCTGGGATACCCTGTGGCAAGATGCTGGGTGCCCCAGAGATGGCTGGGATACTCTGTGGCAAGATGCTGGGTGCCCCAGAGATGGCTGGGATACTCTGTGGCAAGATGCTGGGTGCCCCAGAGATGGCTGGGATACTCTGTGGCAAGATGCTGGGTGTCCCATAGATGGCTGGGATACTCTGTGGCAAGATGCTGGGTGCCCCAGAGATGGCTGGGATACTCTGTGGCAAGATGCTGGGTGTCCCAGAGATGGCTGCCTGTCCCAGACCAGACCAAGAACTAGTGCTCTAACCATCATATTATCAACAGGATTTAAGACAAAACAAATATTTTACAATCAAGTGATTTCTGATTGCCTTAAAAGAAAAACGGTTTATGAATTTCGTGAAGAAATTATATAATTATGAGAGAGAAAGGAAGGTTGGTAAAGATTCCTCTGGGCCTGTATTACATGTAATACTCTCAGAGATAAGTATTCAACACTATACAGCAGAGCTGTATACAGGACACGAGACTGAACCTGACCTTACTACAGTTCTATGTCAGATCTGTTTATATTTGGCTACTAATGTTTTAATATTGAAATAAATTTATTTCAAAATGTATTTCATGTTTTGAAATTAGAATAAATTTATTGAGATATAAATTACACACGTAGAGTTGAAGTAGCTCAAGCTATTCTCACACCGTCCAGTCCAACGTGTTGATATTTACCTGAATTTGCCTGAGGGCCACTATCTCTCGAGTAGCCTCGACGAGGACAGAACGATCAACAAATTCTTCAACATTTTAAGTTTCAATGAGTTCAGCCGTGTCATGTCTGGTTTGCAGCGTTGTTAACCCTGTAAACTCTCAACTATTCCTCGTATGGGAGCCCACTTAGAGCATAAAGGCATAAACACACAACGGCATAAAGCCCAGGAACTCCCGCCATCTACAGGGACGTCCGCGCCTTGGCCCCGCCCACCTCTCTCAGGATTGGTGCGCCAGCCAGCCAATCACAGCCGGCCGGCCGCTCAGCAGCCAGACTTCCTCTCAGTCAGCTACAAGTTCTCTCGTCGCCAAGTCGCGCCGTTGAGGTCTTGGCAATTGAACTGTGACCCAACCCAGCTCTACAGACGCTTACAGCAGAATGATGTCCAAATAAACCCATCCCTATCCTCATCCTTCCCCCCCCCCCCCAACTCCACCCCTCATCCTCCTCATTCTCTCCCTGCCTGTACAACAACACTCCACACACACACTCACACAATACACAATGCACAACCTACTAATCATAGAATTAAGATGTGAATAAGGCTGTCTTTCTAAACTGTTTCTACCTCTTGTATTTCGCTATTCTAAACGATCATTCCCGAGCGGTAGCCAAAACTGGGTTCTTGAAATTCTCGCGAAGGTTTGATCAGGCAACTAACAGCCTTGTAGCAGGCTTAGGCTATCGATAGGTTCAATTACCAACTGTTCAAGTAGCTCTAGTTGCCTAACAACCAGAAGTTAGCAGCCTCGGCCGAACTAACACCCATCAGCCACTTAGTCTACCAAGACACAACACAAACATCCACCTTAGTATAGATTAGACTAGGCTTCCTGGCCCCACAAGGTCATGGCGACCAAAGTCAGCTTCACTGACGAATCTGGCCAGATTCGTTCTCCAGCCCAACTACTTGAAGTAATTCATGAGATCACCCAGATTACCTACAAAAAATATGTTCAAAATAACAACTGGAGCCATCTTGTTGGTACACAATGCAGACCTTCCAGAACTCCTTTCGACCGACAGTCTGAACAAACTATTAGAGAAGGTGGAACACAGTCTATCCCCCGGCCAACTTCCAAGCCAAACGCACTATCTTTGTACATAGGATCCATGACATCATCATGGATAACTCAGTTGACGAGATATCTGCAGAAATCTTTAGAAAAAACAGGGATATTAAATTAATTCAGGCCCACTGGTTTACAACTCAATCCCACAACAACCAAGTACTGAAGCTATTCCTCGCTTCACCGGAGCAAGCAGCACAAGTCTGCTACCTTGGCTTTTCTGCATTTGAGATCAAGTCTGGCCCCTGACCAAATCACCCTACAGAGGTTTCACAAGCTCAAACAATGCTTCCAGCATGACCACTATTCTAGTGCATGCAACATTGAGATCCCCAAGTGCAGCAGGTGTGCAGGGGATCAACTATAGGGATTGCATAAGCCGAACATCCAAATGTGCACTATGCAATGGTGCACACATTGCAATCTCTCATTTGTGTCCTCATAGACAGGATCCAATCAAGCAACTACAAGAAACGGTGACCACAGCCCGTCAACAAGCAGCAATCACCATTCCTGCCCCTTCTCCACCAGTAAACGCCTGGGGTAACCCCAACCCACAACAGGCCCAATTCCCAGGGTTGCAGGCCCAGTCGGTCGATCAACGGGGACACCAAAGCAACCAACACATCAATGACCCCATGGTTATAATACGGCAATTCCAGAACCATCCACAACAGGCCTCAACATCTAACCTTCTCGCAACAAACCCCGATCCTAATCCCAGCTTAGGAGCTGAACTCCTAACATTTGTTCAAATCACATTTCCAAACAACCCGGTGAAGCTCCTGGATTTCTGGAACTCACTCAGGATGGACAATGGTCTGTCCCCTGTCCACATGCCCGAGGACTCGCTGGCCTACCTGTCTCCTAACAACACAACAGCCGCCGGCCAGGCCCAAGCAAAACCCAACAACCCCAACCCAAGTACTCTCCACCCCCAGGCCTCATTCAACGCTCAAGAGACACCAAACTCCCAGAATCACCCCGGCCCCTCCACCTCGACAAACTAGCAAGCACCCAGGTCCACCATTCCTACAGTAGTCTCAGAGAGGATTATACTCAAAGCCCTCACAAGCACCCTTGCCATAAGAAACCCTAGATGCAATCAGCGCCTCACACACCGCAGTTCCACACACCATTGTTCTAAGAGGCTCAGGGCCAACACTAGCAGCCGAAGCTCATCCCCTGAGGACAGGGTAAGGGCAAGCAACCCCCCTAATACTCCATCTGTGAGTGACTCTAGCACTACAGACGTGGACATCGAGAACAGTAGCGACAACAAAGACCCCTCAATTGCACAGCAACGTGTGGAAAACTCAATCCAACCCCCTGCCGGAACCATGAACATGATCCCTGGATCAAAAGACCTATCCTCCACCTACACACACATCAGAAGCCAAACCGAAGTTAACAACACTGGAACTCGAGCCAAACAAACACATACGACTCACAACCAACAACGGGGATCACCATTCTTCAAGTGAATATCAGACACTACTTCAACAACAGATACCTCCTCACCCTGGAGGTAGCCAGACTTAACCCAGATATTATCTTACTCAATGAAACAGCGGCTAGACAGGACCAGCACATCTCTCTTTGGGGATATTCCACTAGGGAGGTCAACAGAAGGGATGCACAGCGGGGTGGCAATCCTAATAAAGAGAAGGCTTTCCTACCGCCTCATCCTCATAGAAGATGACCACTTCCTTGCAGTAGAATTCACCACCTCACACGGCCCCATGATCGTCTGCACCGCATATCTAACCCCCGGACTTGCTTACCTCCCCTCTATCCCACTCAACAGGCTGCTCGACAGGAAACTCCCAACTATAATTGCAGACCTGAATGCCCACCACCACCAGGCCTTATTCAACGCTCCTACCAGAACAGACCTAAAGGGCAGACAGCTCTTCAATTTAATGCAAAACAGAGAACTCTCCTTCGAAGGCCCCCACTTCAAGACATTCTTTGCTGGCAATGTGAGGGGGCTCCCCTGACATATTACTGACCAACAGAGACTGTAACCTGTTCCACTGCAGAGTGACGCCAGGCAAGAACGTGGTGTCTGATCACATCCCTGTGGTCACCATCCTCTAAGCTACCCCCTTCTGGTTTGTGACACCTCCCAGGCCCAGACTGGAAACCATGCGGGTCAGGGACTATGACACCTTCCTCACTGACGACCCCATCATCGAGTTTGACAACCTACCCACCCAAACAATAGACCAAGCAGTAAATACCATTCACAACCACATCCAGCTTACAACTGAGGCCACCTGTGAAAGATCCACCACATGGGCCCACCACCAATATAAACCGACCCAAGAAATCAGAGGTAAAATGAATGAGTACCAATGAGCCTGTCAAAGCCACTACCAAACTGGCCAGCCACTAACGTTGTCCCTACAAACACTCAGAAGGGAAACCATAGACCTAACGCTAACTCATTAGAGCCATATATGGGGAACCCTTGTGAGACAGGCCAACCAGTACAAAAAGGAGCCGGGAGCCTTTTGGTGTAAGATCAGACAGCTCTTGGGATCGGCTAACCCCAGCCTCACCTGCCTCATACACATATTCCTGGATGAAGATGACGAGGAAAAACAGGAAAAAATTTAAGACGCACAAGAACAGGCTGACCTCATCAGTGCAGTATGGAAAAAAAGACACTAACGGCTTCAAACAGCAGAGCCTTCAACAACATTCACTTCATCCGTGTCAACCAATGGACAACAGAAAACGCCGCCTCCCTTCTCAGCACCCCCTTGATAGACCTGACAACCCTCCAAGACGACCACCCACTAACAAGACCCATAACTATGGTAGAGATGAGAGGAGTCATTAAAAACATCCAAGATAGGGCCAGGACCATCGGGGATCAAAGCAAAGCAGATCAAATTCCTACCAGGCAATTTTCTGCAATCCCTAGTCAACCTATTCAATGCCATGTTGGCTTCTGGTCACATTCCCTTAGCTTTCAAATCGGCCAAGATGATATTCATTCCCAAACCCAAGAAAGACCCCCCACCAGCCTGGCAACTACCGCCCAATCTCCCTCTTAGTCACAATAGGCAAGTGCTTTGAAAAAATCATGTCCAACCGTCTCAACTACTACATGGAGTACAAACAACCTCTTCACAAAAAAAACAGTTTGGCTTTCGAGCACAAAGGTCAACCTTGCACACAATAAACATAATCTACGATGCTGTGAGATCAATTCGCCAGCAAAAACAGGTAGCCCTGATTGCGACGAGGGACGTCCACAAGGTCAAGGTCAAGGACAGCCTATGGCATGATGGTCTGGTGTACAAATTAGCAGAATTACCAGCCCAATACTGGACCCTCCTCAGGCTGATCAGAAACTTCCTAAAGAACAAACAAGTTACTCCCAGCTTCAAGGCGAAAGCTGCAGCAGTCGTCTCCCCAACAGCTGGAGTCCCCCAAGGGTCGTGCCTGAGCCCGGTCCTCTTCAACGTTTTTGTAAATGACCTGCCTCAACCGGAGAACAGGAACACCATTATTGTCCAATTTGCAGACGACGAAACATACGAAATAACATCTAACCCAAGTAGCCAAACATGCAACTGTAACCCGTAAGGCGAACATAGAACTAGCCAGGACTGCTAACTGGGAAAGAAAATGGAGGATCACCACTAACACAGAAAAGATCCAAATAAGCACTGTCAGAAGTATGGCCTTCTCAATAGAAAACGAGGGGGGGGGGGGGGAGGGATAAGGATCAGGGGTGAACCCATAGCCATCTCAAACTCCAACACAGTGCTCGGATACAACTTTAACAGTCTACTCAACGCCACCCAGTACGTCTCCCAGAAGACAGCGATGGCTAGGGGTTCCCTGTTGAGGCTCTTCTGCTTTAGGCAAGCCCCATCCCACATCAAGCTCCACCTGTACTGAATGATAATAAGGCCTAGCCTGGAGTACCCTTACGTCCACCTGAACCTTACCAACAAAACCAACATGCTGAAGATCCAACGGGTACAAAATAAAGCACTTCGGTTTGCAGTGGGCCTGTCACTGATGAATATGGTAAGACCAGACCAACTCCATGAGACATTCAACATGATGCCAATGAACATCAGGCTCAGCAACCTGGCCAGAAGGCAGCTGTACCGCATGAAGCACATGTACGTCCCAGACCCCGAAGATCCCTACATAGCAATAAACACCACCAGTGACTACGAGATCCATGAACCACCACACAGGACCAGAAGAATCACTCTCTAACACAAAGTGAGACACGCCCATGATCAGGCCTTCCCTAGGCCTCAAATATTAAGTGGCCTACCAGACGACCTAGATGAGTGGCCCATCCGGGACCACTATACCTAATAAAGAATAAAAAATAAAAAAAATAAAAAAATAAAAAATGTATAAATAAATAAAAATTTAAAAAAATAGAAAACAACCAAAACCTTTTTTGTGCTACCAGAAGAGTAACTACCGTGATGTTGCTAAGATTAAACTCTTGCAGCCAACTCCACCTAGGGCTTCCAGACACCAGCTAGGACACAAACACTAGCCTCCCAGTCAAAGTACTGGCAACCCAACATACCACAAACCCAAACAAACGACACACACATGTCAACCCATGGTGGACAGGCTACCGAACTTTCTAACCTCCTCTCTCTCAACACCCGCATCCTCTTCCAGCACTTCACCTCCCCATACCCTCTACCTCCCCCATCCTTTCCAAACCCTTTGGACATCAAAGAAAAGAAAGAAAAGAGCCCACTTAGTTCATGATTGATTTTTCTCTCCCGGTGTTGAACTTTTTCTTAAGCAGATGTACCTTTTTGAAGGTGAGGTCTCCATGCTTCAGTACAATAATACAAACACCAGAGATTTATACTGTTGAAAAAAATAGCTACTCTATTTTCCCTGAAATCAAAGTAACGTCTGACTATTCCTCGGATATGGTTGACTTTTTTTACTGCAGCTTCCACTTGTTGAGCAACTTTTACTGATTTGTGGATCCTGACTCCAAGGTCCTTCTTCATCAACCTCCTGCAAGGTAATATTTTTTATTTGATAGTTGTGATGTGCAATGTTATGCCCCACATGCAAGGACTTTGCATTTTTCGAAGTTAAAGAGCATCTGCAAATCGTCCGACACTTGTGGAGTTCATGTAGATCGCTTTGTTAGGCCTCAATATTATGTTCACTCCATACTTTACCATAAATCTTAGCGTCATCTTCAATTTTGATGATATGGTTTGTGATATTCTATTCTATGTCATTGATGTATATGACAAAAAGGGTTAGTCCCAAAATGGAACCTTGCGGTACTCCACTCACCACATTTCTCCAATTAGAGATATTTCCGTTTAGGACGACACTTTGCTTTCTTTGTTTTAATCATTGTTTGATCCATTCTAGTATTCATATACTCCATATGCTTATACTTTCCATGTCAGTCTTTCATGTGGTACCTTATCAAAAGCTTTAGCAAAGTTTATGTATACTACATGTATTGGAAGTCCTTGTCTGAATAGCTGGGTGAAATTTCCAAAACCTGGAGCAGTTTGTATGGCATGATTTATTTTTAAGAAGGTCATTGTTGTGACCCAATGTGTAGACGTGTGTAACACGGGGGAGGGGGGGGGGGGTTCGGCTCTACTCTGTCCTTTACCCCTTACCTCTACCCGTATTCTGAATTATTTCTCTTCAATCCAAGGGACCCCAGAGCTACTACTCTAAGCTGAATCCCACGCCACGTGGTCATAAGCCGTTTGACCGGCCAAGATTCTACAGCCTCACGACGTGGTACCTGACTCCTAGCAAACACTAGAATCTCCTTTACGCCGCCACCACCAGACCATTAACACAAAACACAATAACCGGGGTCTGGACCGATTATGCCATCAATACCTTGGAGCTTGACCCCCAGTTATTTGGACGACGAGGGAAGAATCTACGTTAAGTGTGGGAAATTATAGCAAACAAAGGGATAACTGAACTCTTAATCTTTGTTGGGCTGGCGGCCCAACTAAACTCAGACTCATGGAGACCACGTGCCAAGGACAATGAGAAATACGAAAACATGAAATGGAAATAATAAAAATGCAAATTACTAACTAAATAATTTATTCAAAATCTAAAATAAAATCTAAATCAAAGCACTCGCTATAGTTAACACTCCGTGACTTAGGCATGAGATGAACTAATTTCCTATACAAAACTATAGCAGACTCTACCTTTAACTGCAACCAGCTAGATGTTAGGCTGATCTCTTTAGGGAGAGGGTGAGAGTGGATCACCTTCCCGAGTCGTTGACCTGTCCACACTGATCCTCATCGCTCTGTTCAACACAGAAGCCCGAGGGGTATTCCTACGCCAGGTTTACCAAGATTACTAAGCAGGGTTTAAGTTGAACAACTAATCTCTGCTGCACTGAACAACCCAGATGGTTGAACTCTTTTAAACTGAAGGTAATTGCACAGGCATCTTAGAGAAAGGCTATTTCCAATTACAAAATGGCTATTTGACCTTTGAGAATTAATAAATGTGGAAGGCTTTGGTGACCTGTGACCCTCGGTCGCACAAATCGTTCCGCGACCGAGGCTAGTCCCGGCTAGTGACGTCACTGATGGTGACTTACTCATTATTCAGACAATTGAGGATACTCTTGATACTTTAACCAGGAATACTATTGAATACAATTTTAATGAAGACTTGAATTTCTCTAAATTACTGAATTCTGTAAAATAATTCATTATACGTTGCTTAAGACAAAGGCGCCAGCCATTTTGTGACCTAAACCGCTAATCCCAGGAGAGATGACCCTGTGCTTGGGTCAGGTCAAACTACCGCCTGACTCCAAACTTTCCAAGCCCCCCTTAGTCTATGAGAAACCATACTGAATAAAATATGTTTATTTGTGATGTGTGTCTATGTATGTATTAACACGTTGTACTGAATGGGGTGAGAATAGCTTTAATAGCTACCTCATCCCTTTGTGTGTATTTTACCTCAATAAACTTATTTCAATTTCAATTTCAATACTGAATAATTCCTACAACAAACCTAGTTTGTTATACATGAATAAATTCGAAAATCTCTTTCAGAATATGGGGCAAGCGAAGTGTGCATGAATGTGTGTGTGTGTGTGTGTGGAAGCAAGCTAATGGAGACATCTGGGACGCCAGAATGTCGGTACCGTCTAAGAATCATCCGCCAGTTATGGCTGCAATAAGGAAGGCGGTACTTCAAGGACACAGGGTGGCCGGAAACGCACAAGGGCTGGTTGTGTGGAGGACCAGAGGACATATGTGACAGATGTGGATTTGGGAGTTGACATTTGGCTCGAGTAAGTCACCTTGTGTGAGACATACACCAACGGTCACCTTGTGTGAGACATACACCAACGGTCACCTTGTGTGAGATATACACCAACGGTCACCTTGTGTGAGGAATACACCAACGGTCACCTTGTGTGTGACATACACCAACGGTGGCCTTGTGTGAGACATACACCAACGGTCACCTTGTGTGAGGCATACACCAACGGTCACCTTGTGTGAGACATACACCAACGGTCACCTTGTGTGAAACATACACCAACGGTCACCTTGTGTGAGACATACACCAACGGCCACCTTGTGTGAGACATACACCAACGGTCACCTTGTGTGAGACATACACCAACGGTCACCTTGTGTGAGACATACACCAACGGTCACCTTGTGTGAGACATACACCAACGGTGGCCTTGTGTGAGACATACACCAACGGTCACCTTGTGTGAGACATACACCAACGGTCACCTTGTGTGAGATATACACCAACGGTCACCTTGTGTGAGGAATACACCAACGGTCACCTTGTGTGTGACATACACCAACGGTGGCCTTGTGTGAGACATACACCAACGGTCACCTTGTGTGAGGCATACACCAACGGTCACCTTGTGTGAGACATACACCAACGGTCACCTTGTGTGAAACATACACCAACGGTCACCTTGTGTGAGACATACACCAACGGCCACCTTGTGTGAGACATACACCAACGGTCACCTTGTGTGAGACATACACCAACGGTCACCTTGTGTGAGACATACACCAACGGTCACCTTGTGTGAGACATACACCAACGGTGGCCTTGTGTGAGACATACACCAACGGTCACCTTGTGTGAGACATACACCAACGGTCACCTTGTGTGAAACATACACCAACGGTCACCTTGTGTGAGACATACACCAACGGTGGCCTTGTGTGAGACATACACCAACGGTCACCTTGTGTGAGACATACACCAACGGTCACCTTGTGTGAGACATACACCAACGGTCACCTTGTGTGAGACATACACCAACGGTCACCTTGTGTGAGACATACACCAACGGTCACCTTGTGTGAGACATACACCAACGGTCACCTTGTGTGAGACATACACCAACGGTGGCCTTGTGTGAGACATACACCAACGGTCACCTTGTGTGAGACATACACCAACGGTCACCTTGTGTGAGACATACACCAACGAGGACACCGAGGGAAAGTGCCTCCTTCACTTTTACCGCAACACTGACAACGATAAACTCCCGATACTTAGAAGTAACTTCCATAATAATGCTGAAGCGATTGATAAGAAAGATAATGAAACAGCTGATGAAAATAATGAGGTGGCAAGTTCTGTGAATAAAGAAGAATCTATTGAAGAGATTGTTGAGGAAATACTCAGTGTGAATAGTGACGCAATAATTAAGGTACAGACTGACGGCCACAAGGCATAGGAAGAGTTGCAGGAGGAACACAAGGTTTTGATATAGCAATTTGTAAATCTTAAACAAACATTACAAAATACACGTACAGGCTCCTTGCAGGTGCTCATGCAGGTGCTTATGAGAGGGATGCAGGTGCTCATGAGAGGGATGCAGGTGCTTATGAGAGGGATGCAGGTGCTCATGAGAGTGATGCAGGTGCTCATGAGAGGATGCTGGTGCTCATGAGAGTGATGCAGGTGCTCATGAGAGGGATGCAGGTGCTCATGAGAGGATGCTGGTGCTCATGAGAGTGATGCAGGTGCTCATGAGAGGGATGCAGGTGCTCATGAGAGTGATGCAGGTGCTCATGGAGTGATGCAGGTGCTCATGAGAGGGATGCAGGTGCTCATGAGAGTGATGCAGGTGCTGATGAGAGGGATGCAGGTGCTTATGAGAGGGATGCAGGTGCTCATGAGAGGGATGCAGGTGCTTATGAGAGGGATGCAGGTGCTCATGAGAGTGATGCAGGTGCTCATGAGAGGATGCTGGTGCTCATGAGAGTGATGCAGGTGCTCATGAGAGGGATGCAGGTGCTCATGAGAGTGATGCAGGTGCTCATGAGAGGATGCTGGTGCTCATGAGAGTGATGCAGGTGCTCATGAGAGGGATGCAGGTGCTCATGAGAGGATGCTGGTGCTCATGAGAGTGATGCAGGTGCTCATGAGAGGGATGTAGGTGCTCATGAGTGTGATGCAGGTGCTCATGGAGTGATGCAGGTGCTCATGAGAGGGATGCAGGTGCTCATGAGAGTGATGCAGGTGCTTATGAGAGGGATGCAGGTGCTTATGAGAGGGATGCAGGTGCTCATGAGAGGGATGCAGGTGCTCATGAGAGGGATGCAGGTGCTCATGAGAGGGATGCAGGTGCTCATGAGAGGGATGCAGGTGCTTATGAGAGGGATGCAGGTGCTCATGAGAGTGATGCAAGTGCTCATGAGAGGATGCTGGTGCTCATGAGAGTGATGCAGGTGCTCATGGAGTGATGCAGGTGCTCATGAGAGGGATGCAGGTGCTCATGAGAGTGATGCAAGTGCTCATGAGAGGATGCTGGTGCTCATGAGAGGGATGCAGGTGCTCATGAGAGTGATGCAAGTGCTCATGAGAGGATGCAGGTGCTCATGAGAGGGATGCTGGTGCTCATGGGAGGGATGCAGGTGCTCATGGGAGGGATGCAGGTGCTCATGAGGATGATGCAGGTGCTCATGAGAGGGATGCAGGTGCTCATGGGAGGGATGTAGGTGCTCATGAGAGGGATGCTGGTGCTCTTGAGGATGATGCAGGTGCTCATGAGAGGGATGCAGGTGCTCATGAGAGGGATGCAGGTGCTCATGGGAGGGATGAAAGTGCTCATGAGAGGGATGCAGGTGCTCATGAGAGGGATGCAGGTGCTCATGAGAGGGATGCTGGTGCTCATGAGAGGGATGCAGGTGCTCATGAGAGGGATGCAGGCGCTCATGAGAGGGATGCTGGTGCTCATGAGGATGATGCTGGTGCTCATGAGAGGGATGCAGGTGCTCATGAGAGGGATGCAGGTGCTCATGAGAGGGATGCAGGTGCTCATGAGTGGGATGCTGGTGCTCATGAGAGGGATGCAGGTGCTCATGAGAGGGATGCAGGTGCTCATGAGAGGGATGCTGGTGCTCATGAGAGGGATGCAGGTGCTCATGAGAGGGATGCTGGTGCTCATGAGAGGGATGCAGGTGCTCATGAGAGGGATGCTGGTGCTCATGAGAGGGATGCAGGTGCTCATGAGAGGGATGCTGGTGCTCATGAGGATGATGCTGGTGCTCATGAGAGGGATGCAGGTGCTCATGAGAGTGATGCAGGTGCTCATGAGAGTGATGCAGGTGCTCATGAGAGGGATGCAGGTGCTCATGAGAGGGATGCAGGTGCACATGAGAGGGATGAGGTGAAGGGCCACTCAGAATGGGGTAAAGAGGTTGATGATGATTGTGACCTCTGGGATCTTTTAAAGTAAAGGGTTGGCTGAGGTGTAAGGGTGATTGTGGTGGAAATGTATCTAGGTTGAATGGCATGTGAGGCGTGTTTCTGTCGATGTCAGTATATGATGAGGTGGTAAAGGGTGGTTGGACAGGAGCAGCAGGTGTAGATAGAACTGGTGATCTCGAGTAGTATAGTCCTGGGTGAGAATTGCCTGTTGTCAAAACGTTTTCTGTGGTGTGCAGAGAACCCTCCGCGTAGGCAGGGGAACTATGGAAGATGTACCTGCTGAATGATATGGGAAAAGTGAGGAGTGTTCCATGGTACAAATACTGGGGGAGCCCCTATGAGTGAAGGTGGAACATTGATGACATAGAGCTTCTGGTGTTCAAGATACATTGGAACATTTTCAACAAATACACGGATGACTGTCATAATTAATGACAGTCATAGAAAGTCTAACAGTCTCCGTGGTGTAGTGGTAAGACACTCGCCTGGCGTTCCGCGAGCGCTATGTCATGGGTTCGTATCCTGGCCGGGGAGGATTTACTGGGCGCAATTCCTTAACTGTAGCCTCTGTTTAACGCAACAGTAAAATGTGTACTTGGATGAAAAAACGATTCTTCGCGGCAGGGGATCGTATTCCAGGGACCATAGGATTAAGGACTTGCCCGAAACGCTACGCGTACTAGTGGCTGTACAAGAATGTAACAACTCTTGTATATATCTCAAAAAAAAAAAAAAAAAAAAAAAAAAAGTACTCTCCAAGTCAAGCAATGTTTCTTGCCTCGTTGCTTGATATAGTTCAATGGTCAAAGGCAGATGGTGGCAGCGTATTTAATCTTTGTCTTAGCATTTCCTTATTGGCAGTGTATCTTTTGGTTCCGGCGTAACCATCATATGTCAGCTCACATTACCGTGTTTCATAACAGTGTTACCAAGTGCAACCGATGGGGAAGTGTTACTCAGGATAAGTAGTGTTTACATTATTAGTTTTAGTGTTCCATTATAGTGGTGTTCCATCATTGTAGTGGTACATTTTAGTGGCAGTGTTACACTAGAGCGGTGTTACAATGGTGCTAGCGGTGGTCCAATAAATTGTGGGTGTGTTCACACTTTATTGGAGTCCTGCGCGCCGGCGGCTGCTCAGTTGGCCACGTCGTTGTTTGTTAGTTTAGGCGGGCTCGCGATTTCGTTGCTCGGGGCCACACGTATTTTAAGTGTTATGATTAGTGCGACATACGGGAAACTAGAGAAAGTTTGGGGTATGCGCTTCGCTCTGAAATCTATGGACAGAAATTAGTTCTCGTTTCTCTTCATAGCTTCCAGGGGTGTACAACCCAGTTATAGGTTGTACAGCAATCTGTTCGGCAGGTTGTCTGGGAAATTATCAGTGGAGGACGCTTACTGATATATTTCTGAGGTACATGGAGTTGCCTCGAGTTCTAGATCTTAACGATAAGGCCGCAGACGGTGCTCCGTCACCTAGAGTGTAGCTGAGTTATCATCATAGAGGGGGTCATGTTGGCAGCGAGACTGACCTCAAACATTCTGGTCGTGAATTGTGTCTTAGGGAGGACGGCTGCTAGTGTTGGATGTTTTTCCCCAAGGGCGGGTCAGACGTAGTTAGCAGGCGTAGCTTACCGAGGAACAATCGTAGATTTAATCACCACGAGAGTAGTCTTACAATTAGTTAAGGGAATTCATAATTAATTATACTATAACTTTTTGTTTTATTATTTTACTCAGATTTTTTTATAAGTGTAAGGAATTTCAGTGTCGATAAGGTTGGATGTACACCTGACCGTCTCTTGTGTGCACATATGTGTACATGTGTTTCTCATGCGACGATCTGAGTGATTGTTTATACTAAGTTATCAACACCTGTTTCATCTTGGGCACACGGTCATAACTCTCGTCCACTCAGGAAGGGTACTGTTGTATGTCCCCGCCTCTTTCTGCAGATGTTCCGCGCGGTGTATATTGTGTTTACAGCGAGTGTGCGTTTGTTGTGACTTACTTTTTAACGTTCAATCGTTGCAAGTAATATTGTGTTAAAATTTCATCGCGTTGTCTTGCTTGGTCAAGGTTTTACGGGATTGCCGGTAAGTTTTTTTTTTATTTATTTTTTTTTTTTTTATAAAAGAATACACAATGTACAAAACAGACACCCGCCGAACAAACAAGTTATGAACATACACAGGACAATATAACAAAGGAAGTAAACCACGGATACACTAAACATACTCAACAAAAACCAAGAAAGAAAACACATGACACAAGGCACAAAAAAAAGAGAACCCAGAAACGGGGACAGTATGTACCACAAAAAACAGAACATGACATAAATAGCACACAATAGAAATAACATAAAACATAGGCACTTCCACACAACCTTAAGTACAGAAATACAAAAGGAGAACGCACATACAAGCCCAGCCCAACAACCCAAACACAGGTGCATAAAAGTACAGAACAACAGGCCTCCGAAACCCCTAAGAGGCAAAATTACAAAACTACATTAAACAAAAAACATGGAAATACAGAACATGGAAAGTCAAACAGAAATAACTGAGTACATTTCTCGTTTCTTACTCCGTTTCCTCATGCATAATTAAAAAGACATAATACAAAGGCAGAACACAAAACACAAATCAAGAAAGAACAGAGAAATAATACATAAATAGCCCAAGGCAAAGTACATGGCACATAAAAAGAGAAATAACAATCAGTAATGGCAAAAAAAACACTCATACAGGAACAGTAGTACATGAAAAGTGGGGGGGGGGGGGACAAAACATAACCCGGGCACCCCAACCCCCCACACAGAAAATCACAAAATACAGAAGAGGCACGTTCCAAAGACATAGGAGCATATAAGCATACATACCATAAAGAACAAAAATGCACAAACCATAAAACCCATACAAGGCAAACAAAAAGGCCCACGTAGGAGCCAGGGAAAACATAAAAACCACACCCACACACAAGCACACCCAAACGAAACACACACCCACAGGAGCAACCACAACAGAAACAAAACAACCACACACACACACACCATCCAACAGGCCCAACTGGACCCCAAGATCATTTAAACCACGAACATGCAAAGACGCACAGACAACAGAGGGCGCCATCGGGAGAACCTCAGGACACCCCCAACCCAACGCGTCCCCCAGGGGACACAACCGCACCCGCAGCGGGAGCCACATCCACACCACCAGGCTCAACCCCCTGCCGCACCCTGGAAGACGACCGGCCAGGAACCGCCTTCAAAATCACAGGAGACACACCATGCGAAGAGGGCGCCCCAGGCGTCGAGGACACCATCCACAGTTTTTCCCCTGCCTCCGCCGCCCCGAGCCCGACACCACGCTCAATGCCCCGCTCATCCCCAGATCCCGCTTCCAAAGGGGGAGGAGGAACCACTGGAGAAGCGGAGGGAGGAGCACCAGCCAAAGGCACACCACCCGAAGCCTCGATCCTCTTCCCAGGGGGGCCCCTGCTGTGCGACCGATCCCTCGGAGCGCGCTTTCGTCGAGGAACAGAAGAGCCCAATGCAACCACAGGAGGCACAGCACAAGCGACAGCAGGCGGCTGCGCCACGGCACCAGCATCAGGAACACCGCTAGGCTGGCCGTCAGGAGACACAGTAACAACACCGCCCCTGGCCTCGGGAAGTACACTGGCCACTGCACACGGGTCGCCCGCCGGCACCACACCACACACGTCGGATTCCAAGGAGACACTCGGGTCGCGATGTACCTCCGCCGCCACCAGCAGAGGCGCACCCGAAGCAGGAGCCGCGAGAGCATCAGAGTCAACAGACAGAGCAGAGGACCCAGCAGCAGACGGAGAGGTAGGGACAGCTGGGGACGACGCCTCCAGAGGCACACCCACAGAGCCTGGGCCCACTGGGGGCGCCCCAATCTCCGGCAGAAGTGGAAAATCATCCGCATGGAAAACCGATGGGTCCTCCGGGCGAGGGGCACGGCAAGCTGCAGCGAAATGGCCTACCTCACCACACCGGAAACAGGAGCGAGTCTGCCCGTGGTAGAACACACGCACATAAAACCCACACACAGCCACCCGAGAGGGAATAGCCCCAGAGAGCCGCATGCGCAAAGTACGGGCACCCATACGGAGCCCCTTCAGGCGCCCACTAAGCAGACAGGCATGACGCTGCCCCACCACCTCACCATACCGACGGAACGCGGCGGACAGCTCATCCTCAGGAAACTGCACCGGCGCACCATGAACGCTCACATACGTCAGGGGGCCCCACGGATCGGAGACCTCCACCGACACAGCAGAACCTGGAAGTACATGCGTCCGTGTACCCCATCGACGCACAAACAGCTGATACACCTGCGCCGAGGAGAACGTCACCGCCACCCGGGTAGGGGAAAGTTTCTCAACACCGTAGAGATCTTGGTACTCCACACGCATGACGTCCATAAGGGCAACCTCCACCAAGGGCCAGTCAACGGGGGCCGAGAAATCAAGCCGGGCGGTGTCGACCCGGCGAACACGGCCACCACTAGTCGACGCCATAACACCCGCCAGGCCCCGGCCAATGGCCGCACCACACCGGCAACAAGACGACCACCACGCAGCAGTTACAGGTCAACACTGACAGCCCGGGCCGAACGTCAGCGCCAGATTGCCGGTAAGTTGTATGTTGACCAGAGCGAGGTCTCAACGTGGGGTGACTCCGGTCTTGCATTTAGGGGATAACGAATTCTCTGTGCTTCCGGGTACTGTGGCCATGGCGGACCCAGATCATTCGCCGGCACCTGGAATCATCCATGGGCTTACAGAAGACGCTACACCCCCACCGGCAGGGGGTGAGGATTTACTGGAGGAGGGTCCCGTGGTGCCACAAGCCTCCCCCAGCCATTCGTCCTCCCTGCTGTCACAAGGGCCCCTGCAACAACAAACACTGTCTACCCCTCGGGTACAGCCCACACCGCCCCCCGCGTCCCCACCTATACCGGTGGTTGCGCCATCCACTCAGTTGTGTTCCCTACAACTTCAGCCACAACAGCAGGCATTGGGTACAACACCTCAGGTACAACTTCAGCCACAACAACAGGCACTTGGTACAACACCTCAGGTACAACTTCAGCCACAACAACAGGCACTTGGTACAACACCTCAGGTACAACTTCAGCCACAACAACAGGCATTTGGTACAACACCTCAGGTACAACTACAGGCACTTGGTACAACACCTCAGGTACAACCTCAGCCACAACAGCAGGCATTTGGTACAACAACAGGCACTTGGTACAACACCTCAGGTACAACTTCAGCCACAACAACAGGCACTTGGTACAACACCCCAGGTACAACTTCAGCCACAACAACAGGCACTTGGTACAACACCTCAGATACAACTTCAGCCACAACAACAGGCACTTGGTACAACACCTCAGGTACAACTTCAGCCACAACAACAGGCATTTGGTACAACACCTCAGGTACAACAACAGGCACTTGGTACAACACCTCAGGTACAACTTCAGCCACAACAACAGGCACTTGGTACAACACCTCAGGTACAACTACAGGCACTTGGTACAACACCTCAGGTATAACTTCAGCCACAACAACAGGCATTTGGTACAACACCTCAGGTACAACAACAGGCACTTGGTACAACACCTCAGGTACAACTTCAGCCACAACAACAGGCATTTGGTACAACACCCCAGGTACAACTTCAGCCACAACAACAGGCATTTGGTACAACACCCCAGGTACAACTTCAGCCACAACAACAGGCACTTGGTACAACACCTCAGGTACAACTTCAGCCACAACAACAGGCACTTGGTACAACACCTCAGGTACAACTACAGGCACTTGGTACAACACCTCAGGTATAACTTCAGCCACAACAACAGGCATTTGGTACAACACCTCAGGTACAACAACAGGCACTTGGTACAACACCTCAGGTACAACTTCAGCCACAACAACAGGCATTTGGTACAACACCCCAGGTACAACTTCAGCCACAACAACAGGCACTTGGTACAACACCTCAGATACAACTTCAGCCACAACAACAGGCACTTGGTACAACACCTCAGGTACAACTTCAGCCACAACAACAGGCACTTGGTACAACATCACAGGTACAACAACAGGCACTTGGTACACCATCACAACTAACCATGGCGCACCCACATCAACAACACCAATGGAATTCACAACCCTCCGTTACCCCTCAACCACCCTATACCCCCCCCAGGCCTATCAACCAGCCACCTCCCTAGCTCCTCCCAACACCCCCACCCATACCACTCATCCAACCGCCCCTGTTACCCCTTTCCCCCTACCTGGCCTACCGCCCACATACCAGGCGCCTCCCCACATGCACAGCTCCCCTCCTTACCCCTCCCACTTAACACCTAACCCCCCTCCTTTCATTCATTCCCCTTCCTACCCTTCTGCCCCCCACCTCCCCTATGTCCCCGCCCAGTATTCCCCCTCCTCCGCGCCCCTCCCGGGTGGGTCTCCTCATTTGCCAGCCTTGGCGGGGTTGTTACCCAAGCCGGTCGTGCCTAAATTGATTTGCAATGACCTATCGCGTGATAAGGTGGAGAGCAACAGAGCAGTAGAGGACTGTCTCTGGCAGGTGGATTCTGCCTTAGCGTCGGCGCCCAGCGATCCTGTGAAAATCCATCTGGCTGCCGGGTTTTGCGTGGATCCGAGCGGCCCTCTTATGAAACTAGAGACGTTTAGACGTTTGGGCACATGGCCAGAGTTCGTACATGCGATAAAACAACGTTACAAGGAGCGGATCACGGAGGAAGAGGCTTACAGATATTTGTCAAATCTTCGTCGCGACCCGAATGTTAGAGTCAAAGCGTTCGGTACTGTTGTGTTGAGTAGGGTCAGTGACCTCAGACAGGAACTGGGGTATGACACAGCGGCGGTTGAGAGCTTGGCGAAACAGCTCATTTGCAGATCTTTACCTCCCACCATTGGCCCGTTTATTGCAACAGAGGGTCTCCATATGAGCTTTGATAGATTATTAGAACACGCATCCTGGTTCTGTGACGTGGAACAGACCGCATCTCGGGTCAGCACCCAGCCGACCCCTTATGTTAATGCTATTGCCGATCCTGCAACAGTGCAGGTCGACAAGGGATCAGGGGACGTCCCACGACCACAGACCATTACGAAAAGGGGGACAGGGCCTCCCCCTCGGCGGGTACACACAAACAATATTACGTGTTATAATTGTGGGGGTAGAGGACATATGCAGCGTGCCTGCCCTAGCGGGGTGTTTGAAGCCTGAGATAAGGTTCCCTTTCATGATGGTCGACCTACATTTGAGGTCAAGGTTGAGGGCGAGAGGTTGATTGCTTTCATGGACACGGGTAGCCAAGCAACACTCATTAAGAGTTCAGCCTTCAGCAAATTCAAACATGCACGGCTTAAATGTAGTAGTAAGCAGCTCACAGCAGTTAATGGGGGACAAATTGACATCTTGGGTCAGGCCACAATTAATTTTGAAATAGGTCATGATGGGTCGTACCCTCACACTTGTACAGTGGTTCAGAATCTTGCTTATCCGGGTGATATCTTGATTGGCATGGATTTCTTACACAGGTTTTCATATTCTCTGTCTGCTGAGAAAGGGGCGAGACATTGCCGGTTGAAATTAGGAACTGTATCCTATCCGGTGACATTGACTGACCATCCCCCGGTTGTAGCTTCCATCCAGCGGAAGCAGAAACATCATGCCAATTACGCGAAATTTTTGTTTCAGTCTCCTCCAGACAATAATAAGAAGTGTATTTTACATGCTTTTGACAAGCAGACTTGCCCACCACGATCATTTAGGTTCCTTAAGGTGGCCGTGGGTCGTCATATAAAGCCTGGTACTACCCTTCTGGTGGCTGGCAGGTTTGATAAACTATTAATTCCCCACCACTTAATTGTTGTCCTGGATAAAGGTGCTCTCATACCTGTAGTCAATCTCTCACACAAGACCTACCGCTTCAGAGTGGGTGATCGAGTGTTTCAGGGTATTATCTTAGAGGAGACATCGATCTTTCAATCAGATCCATCGGAAACAATTACAGACACTAAGCAATGTGGCGCTCTTAATGTTAGAGACACTAGTAAGACTGCGGAGCACAGCACAACGGTGCTCACGCTACCTTGCGATGCCAACAATTTGAATAAATTAATATCAGCACTAGACTTACAGCACATTCCACAGTTAGAGAGGAAACGGGTGCGGGAAGTTTTGCGGATGTTCCCCAAATTATTTGCAACGGACGACGATCAAATTGGGTTGTTAGACAGAATTGAGCACACCATTCCAACAGGTGATCACGAGCCCGTGTATACGAGACAGTGGAGGCTCCCGGAACAGGCTAAGAAAACTATCAGAGAGGAGTGTCAGAAGATGTTAAGACAGGGAGTTATTGAACCAAGCACTTCACCATGGCTGTCTCCGGTGGTGCTGGTGCGCAAACCGGATGGTAGTTACCGGTTTTGTGTCGACTATCGGAAAGTTAATGAAATAACAAAGGGGGACGTGTACCCCTTACCTCGGATTCAGGAAATTATAGATCAGTTCGCGGCAGCCAAGTATTTCTCCACTCTGGATGCTAAGTCAGCATATTGGGCCATTCCGGTGGCAGTTAAGGACCGTGAGAAAACAGCATTCTCTGATGGGGTTCACCAGTTTCAGTTTAAGCGCATGCCTTTTGGGCTCAAGACAGCCTCTTCCTCATTTCAGAGGGCTATTAACTACATCCTCAGCCCTGTGCTAGGTAGGCATTCATTAGCATACCTGGATGACGTTGTTATCTATTCCAGGTCGTTTGATGAGCACCTGAGGGACTTGACTGAGACACTTTCATTGTTAGACAAGGCAGGGTTCAAATTAAATATCAACAAGTGCACCCTGGCATCTCAGAAATTCAAATTTCTGGGGTTCCAGGTGAGCACAGATGGCATCCGCCCTGACCCAGACTCATGCCGCGCCATTGCTGAGATGCCCAGGCCTAGGTCAGCAAGGGATGTGCGCCGGTTTCTGGGAGCAGCCGGATACTTCCGCCGCCATATTGAGGGATTTGCTAGTATAACCGCGCCTTTAACTGACCTCGTAAAGAAGAATGCTAAATTTATGTGGACCTTAGAACACGACGAGGCTTATACTGAACTCAAAAGTCAATTAATTACCGCCCCAGTATTAGCTGTGCCTGACTTTGATAAGGAGTGGGAGTTGCATACAGACGCTAGTGGTATTGCCATAGGAGGGTGCTTAATGCAGCGTGATTCAGAGAACCATCCTCACCCTGTGGCGTATTTCAGCAGAAAAGTGAAGGGACCTGAAGTTAGATACTCAGCAACAGACAAGGAAGCGCTTGCTGTGGTTGAAAGTGTTCGTTATTTTGAGCCTTACCTATTCCAACGTCATTTTGTTATTTTCACAGATCACAGGGCCCTCACATATATATTTAAAAAGAAAACAAAGTGTCCCCGGATGTCCCGTTGGTCTCATGAGTTGTCAGCTCACTCGTTTCAGATCCTTTATAAGCCTGGACCATCTCACGTTGTGCCAGACACCTTGAGTAGGAACGTCGCGTCAGTTAACGTAAATGTCAACATTGAAACTATTGCAAGTGATAAAATGAGAGAATTTCAAATGGGAGAACAGCGATGGAAGGAAATAATTGAATATTTGGAGGGTGGTAAATACCCTATGAAGAAAGGTAACTTTCCCCTGCAGCATTTTGACCTGCAGAAGGGTGTCCTATATTATGTTAACGACATGAAAGATCGTGCGGTTTACCAGTTAGTCATCCCCGACGTGTTAAGATCCTCAGCCGTGAAACTCGCGCATGCATCTAAGATCGCTGGTCACCCTGGGGTCTTTAAGACCTATATGAGAGCTAAAACTTTATTCTATTTTCCTAGGATGTTATCTTATATCACTAAGTTTGTCAGATCGTGTCCGAATTGTCAAAGGAGAAAAGGTACCCCTAAGGTACAGGCGCCACTACAAGAGTTCCCTGACATTTTTGAGCCTTTAGATCGAGTGGGAGCGGATTTGATTGATTTACATAGTAGTCATTCTGGTAATCGCTACGTGTTGGTGCTAGTGGACAATCTGTCCCGGTTCACTACCTTAGTTGCTCTTCCTCGTAAGGACCCCCAGACTGTTGCAGACGCTTTCTTAAGTAAATTTGTCACTGTGTTTGGACCACCTAAAGTATTAGTATCTGACAGAGGTCAAGAGTTCGTTGGTAACACTTTTAAAGAGGTTTGTAAAATTTTAGAAACAACAACAGCCCTCACGACTGCTTACCATCCGCAAGCAAACGGTATGACTGAAAGAACCAATCGTACAATTAAGGATATGCTAGCAATTCTTGCAGAGAAAGATGCTGCCACCTGGGACGAACAACTCCCCTATGTTCAACTAGCCTTGAACACTGCCATTCATCAGTCAATTAACACACAACCACTGCTGCTTTTCACGGGGCGCTCATGTAACTTCCCATCAGGTCTGCTTAACAGACACGAGGTTGTGTACGGTGAGGATTATCCTTCAGAAATCCTCTCTAAAATGAGAAATGCTTGGAGGATTGCTGCTGAGGCTTCTAAGACTGCGAGCGGCCGGTATGCGCACTATTATGATAAGAAGGTTCAACCGTTGACACTTAGAGAGGGAAGCTTGGTTATGAGGTTAAATGAAAAGGCGCCTGCCAATCAAAGTAGGAAGCTAGCACCTAGATGGCGTGGACCATATAGAGTAATTAAGAAGCTTGGACCAGTTAATTTTCTGATCAGGGGAATCTTTGATGACCAGAGTGACACAACTATTCATGTCAACAAATTAAAGAGTTACGTTGCCAGGGAGGAACTGGAACTGCCTTCAGCGATTCCCATTCCTGACCCTTCTGAGTTGACTGACCCAGCTGGACGTACCCAGGATGGAGAGGAGGACCTTCTGTCAACTCTCATTGGTACCCAGGGTCAGCCTTGTCACCCTATGTTAACGAGGTCACGGGCGAGGCAGGGAGAGTTTCAGTAAGCTGTCTCGTCCCTTAGTAGTTGTTTTTTTATCAGAGTTTTTAAACTGGCAATTGTTTGGAGATTTGGTCATGGAATATATTCAGAGAACAAGCCTTACCTACCCTTGGGCTGTACCCTGTCACCAAAGCCCAGGGAAGAGTCCTTGCTTCCGCCAGTCGGAGAGTTATTCTGTCTTCCCCAGGTCTGCTTGTCCACACCGCTCTGTCCCCGGTACCAGCTACTCGTGAACCAACATTGAGGCCAGAGGGGTCACCCCTCTGGTACAGTGGAGAGGGGGTTACGTTACACCCCACCCCCTCCCAACACTCCCGGTAACCCCTCCACTCGGTTACCTGGGACGGTGATAATGACACCATTCACCCAGCCGACACCTCCCACCACACGAGGTTGTCCAGGCCAGAGTTCCTGCCAGCAGAGCACAGCTGTCCAGATGTCAACGTACCATGGTGGGCCCCAGTCTTGCAGTTCATCATCAGAGGCACCCACCTGCCTGCTGCGACACACCGTGCAGGCACACCGGAAGTGGAGGCGCGAGGTCAACAAGCGGGTATGCCAGCAGCAGTCACCTACCAGTTCCCCCTCGTCCTTGGGGATGCCACTTCACTGACTCCACCAAGATGCGCAACGAGGCGGTCACATTCCAACGGCACCTCCCTACTGAGTGTGCTTGACTCGCCAATAGGGTGCACGTTTCGCACCATCGGCCCAAGGTCAGGCACATTAGGGCATGCGCGATAAGGCGTACCGGCTCAGTAGAATGTGACACAAGCAACGCCTGTGTAGTGATGGGTCCCAGGTGCTGAAGTCGGCATCCACCTGGCCTACCGCCACGCCACCCACGCCCCAACACCTACACCTGCTACTTCTATTTGGCAAGACATCGTCGACGTCACACTCTCTGCCCTGCTGTCACGACTCCTGCTATGTAGCTGCTGTCACTCATCATCGACCGTCAGCTTCAAGCAACTGGAGGTGAGATGTGCCTCCATACATCTCTCCTAACACCGTTCACTTGTGACCGGCCAAGTCCCCGGCCGCTGTCACTTGCCGCTGCTCTTCACACCACCACCTTCGAGCAGTTTGATAGCTTGACGAGGAGTCTGTCACCAGTAGACTCGCTCTGTCACCAGACGTACCCCAGAGCTGTTACAAGAAGATCTCAGGGTATATGCAGGCATCATCGACGGGCAGACGCTGGACCAACATCAGGTCTTCTACATCGGGTCTCCAACATCGTCACCAACATCAGGTCTTCTACATCGGGTCTCCAACATCGTCACCAACATCGTCACCAACATCATGTCTCCAACATCGTCACCAACATCAGGTCTTCAACATTGGGTCTCCAACATCAGGCCACCACGCGAGAGTATAACGGATGCACGATAGAAAACGCGTATATCAACACGAACATTGATGTGTCAAGATTTACGAATGATGGTTCAGAGAAATGACTCTATTATTAACGGTGTCAAATAGTTTTGTCTAATCGGGTTAAAAGTGTAAATTTATGGTGAGGTAAAGTCACTAGGCCTAGAAAAATTGGTCCTAGACAGTGTTCGTAGCTAGATGACTTGGGTCTCTAGCACCAACTTTATCTTGGAATTTATTTTGTTTCATGTATGTATCTATTTTTATTTTTTTTCATGCATGTGTCTATGTGATAAGTCTGTCCTGGTGATGAGTGTCCAGGTTTTCTGTGTGGTACCAGTGTATGGGTACATAATTTTGTTTATATTTGCATGCCTTTATATTTCATTAAAATGTTGTAATGTTAAGTAATGTTTCTGTTGTGGTAAGAGGTTGTCTTACTATCAGTGTGTGCAGGGTGCATGGAGATTGACCCTGGCACTATTGCCTTGTGCGGTATATGGATTGACCCACAAGTGTTCTGTTAACGTACGGTTCTATTGATGAGTCTTCATGTCTATTGTTGTATTTTTACCATGTTTCATAACTTGTATAACTCATACGTTTGGCTGTGGGTCATGAGGTACCCAGCAGATGTTTGGGGTATGTCCCACTTAGGTATAATGTTTCCTGTTATTTTTAATTACTTAGATTTAAATGTTAGAGTAGGAATATTACATTTTATTTCAGGCAAGGGCATTAGACTCCAGACTCTTATGTGTAAACATCCCTGGTTCTCCCCCTTTTTGGCCAGGTCAGAGGTCAGCCACACACGTAATTAATAACTCCTCTCTTGAAGAGTGTATGGTAAATGTCAAACAAGCTTATTGAAATATTTCTTGAGTGTTTGTACATTCTTGGTGGGTAGCAACAGCAGATCTCCCCCTCCCCCTGTGGGGGTTGTATATAGAGGTCCTCTAGGGACTTAGGGAACTCAGAGTGCGGTACACCGGGATCGAGAGCGGGGCTGTGAAGAACATCTCAGCCAGGGAGAGACAGATAGCTTAAGGTAATGTGTGTGATCTCTGAGTTTTTGTTCCATGTCCAAATTTCTTAACTTTTTGCCAGTGTTAGAGTAGGATTTATAATTGGTGATTGACATAATTTTGGTCTCAATAAACTTACGTGAAATTTCCCGTCTGTGTCAATTGTTGAATCCTCTTAGCCTTTTGGATATAGTGGCTGACAACCATTTTCATAATTAATGACAGCCATAGAAAGTTCTCTCCAAGTCAAGCAATGTTTCTTGCCTCGTTGCTTGATATAGTTCAATGGTCAAAGGCAGATGGTGGCAGCGTATTTAATCTTTGTGTTAGCATTTCCTTATTGGCAGTGTATCTTTTGGTTCCGGTGTAACCATCATATGTCAGCTCACATTACCGTGTTTCATAACAGTGTTATCAAGTGCAACCGATGGGGAAGTGTTACTCAGGATAAGTAGTGTTTACATTATTAGTTTTAGTGTTCCATTATAGTGGTGTTCCATCATTGTAGTGGTACATTTTAGTGGCAGTGTTACACTAGAGCGGTGTTACAGAGGGAGAGAGTAAGCAGTGATGGGATGTTGGTGTATGGGGTGGTGGAGGGAGAGCGTAAGCAGTGATGGGATGTTGGTGTAAGGGGTGGTGGAGGGTGAGGGTAAGCAGTGATGGGATGTCGGTGTATGGGGTGGTGGAGGGAGAGCGTAAGCAGTGATGGGATGTTGGTGGATGGGGTGGTGGAGGGAGAGGGTAAGCAGTGATGGGATGTTGGTGTATGGGGTGGTGGAGGGAGAGCGTAAGCAGTGATGGGATGTTGGTGTATGGGGTGGAGGAGGGTGAGGGTAAGCAGTGATGGGATGTTGGTGTATGGGGTGGTGGAGGGAGAGGGTAAGCAGTGATGGGATGTTGGTGTATGGGGTGGTGGAGGGAGAGCGTAAGCAGTGATGGGATGTTGGTGTATGGGGTCGTGCAGGGTGAGGGGAAGCAGTGATGGGATGTTGGTGTATGGGGTGGTGGAGGATGAGGGTAAGCAGTGATGGGATGTTGGAGTATGGGGTGGTGGAGGGAGAGAGTAAGCAGTGATGGGATGTTGGTGTATGGGGTCGTGGAGGGTGAGGGGAAGCAGTGATGGGATGTTGGTGTATGGGGTGGAGGAGGATGAGGGTAAGCAGTGATTGGATGCTGGTGTATGGGGTGGTGGAGGGTGAGGGGAAGCAGTGATGGGATGTTGGTGTATGGGGTGAGGAGAGAGGGGAAAAGCAGTGATGGGATGTTGGTGTATGGGGGTGGAGGGAGAGCGTAAGCAGTGATGGGATGTTGGTGTATGGGGTGGTGGAGAGAGAGGGTAAGCAGTGATGGGATGTTGGTGTATGGGGTGGTGGAGGGAGAGGGTAAGCAGTGATGGGATGTTGGTGTATGGGGTGGTGGAGGGAGAGGGTAAGCAGTGATGGGATGTTGGTGTATGGGTTGGTGGAGGGTGAGGGTAAAGAGCGATGGATGCTGGTGTATGGGGTGGTGAAGAGAGGGGAAAAGTAGTGATGGGATGTAGGTAAGTAATATTAGGATGATTTTGAGCTGCACTGGAGTAGGACACAGAGGTATGATGGGTGCGCTGGTTGAAAGGAAGTTGATGTTCAGCATTTGTGTTGTTAGTGGGAGATGGATGTTGATGCTGGTTAGATCCAAGTGCTTTCAGTGCTTGTTTCCTACGTGGGCATTGTTTGTCTACAGCACTGTGAGGGCCTTGACAATTGGCGCAGTTGAGGGATCTGCAGGGGGACATTTTCACCACAAGTGTCTAGGAGCAGAGCATTTTGAGCAGATTTATTGTAGTGCTTTACATTACGTACTTATCTATTTGTACTTACCTAATTGTGCTTGTGGGGGTTGAGCTCTGGCTCTTTGGTTCCGCCTCTCAACTGTCAATCAACTAATGTACAGGTTCCTGAGCCTACTGGGCTCAGGAACCATATCTACACTTGAAACTGTGTATGGAGTCAGCCTCCACCACATCACTTCCTAATGCATTCCATTTGTCTACTACTCTGACATGTGCCCCTTGTGGTGAATAGTCAGTCTTTATCTACCCTATCAATTCCTCTGAGAATCTTGTATGTGGTGATTATGTCCCCTCTATCTCTTCTGTCTCCCAGTGACGTGAGGTTTAATTCCCATAGTCTCTCCTCTTAGCTCATTCCCCTCAGTTCGAGTACTAGTCTGGTGGCAAACCTTTGAATCTTTTCCAGTTTAGTCTTATGCTTTACTAGATATGGACTCCATGCTGGAGCCGCATACTCCAGGATTGGTCTGACATATGTGGTAAGTGGTGGTCCATATGTAGTACACAACGCCCGTGTTTCATGTGCGTTGTGATAGCACTTAAAGCACTGAATGAGGGTGAGTTATTTAGTTGGCTTGAGGGAAGAGGAACAGATGCTGGTGTTCAGAACTTTGATTCCTGTCTGTAACTCGCGCCTGTCTGTTAAGTACCTGCCGGAGGTTGCATGGGCACAACTTGCCAGATTTCACTTTCAATCTTGAAATTTCGTGTCTTCTGTAAGGCCATGATTGGTATATGTTTGTTTGTATGTTTATTTGTGTAATTACCCATATGTAGTTAGAGGATAAGAGCTTCAATACTGGTGTCCTGTCTCACCTACTATCTTTCTCATAGGATTTTGAAACTGCTGATGATTTGGCATCCGTGCGCGTCTCTTTATTTTTTTTCGTTTACATTCTATAACTGTGTTCGTAAAAGAGAACTTTCGAACATTCTTCCGGTAACGATGCTTTCTAAGCTGGAGTTTGTAGCTTCTTGATCAAGACTTTGCAAGTTTTTAAAATTTCTCCTCGTGAACGTGTTCATTCCTATCGAGATTTTGTACATGGTGATCATATCTCCTCTTTTGTGCTTTTATATGGACGCCATACAACTGTTATATACTCCACTTTTATATGGTCACCATACAACTGTTATATACTCCACTTTTATATGGTCACCATACAACTGTTATATACTCCACTTTTATATGGACACCATACAACTGTTATATACTCCACTTTTATATGGTCACCATACAACTGTTATATACTCCACTTTTATATGGACACCATACAACTGTTATATACTCCACTTTTATATGGTCACCATACAACTGTTATATACTCCACTTTTATATGGACACCATACAACTGTTATATACTCCACTTTTATATGGTCACCATACAACTGTTATATACTCCACTTTTATATGGTCACCATACAACTGTTATATACTCCACTGTATATGGACACCATACAACTGTTATATACTCCACTTTTATATGGACACCATACAACTGTTATATACTCCACTGTATATGGACACCATACAACTGTTATATACTCCACTTTTATATGGTCACCATACAACTGTTATATACTCCACTTTTATATGGTCACCATACAACTGTTATATACTCCACTTTTATATGGTCACCATACAACTGTTATATACTCCACTTTTATATGGACACCATACAACTGTTATATACTCCACTTTTATATGGTCACCATACAACTGTTATATACTCCACTTTTATATGGACACCATACAACTGTTATATACTCCACTTTTATATGGACACCATACAACTGTTATATACTCCACTTTTATATGGACACCATACAACTGTTATATACTCCACTTTTATATGGTCACCATACAACTGTTATATACTCCACTTTTATATGGTCACCATACAACTGTTATATACTCCACTTTTATATGGTCACCATACAACTGTTATATACTCCACTTTTATATGGTCACCATACAACTGTTATATACTCCACTTTTATATGGTCACCATACAACTGTTATATACTCCACTTTATATGGTCACCATACAACTGTTATATACTCCACTTTTATATGGTCACCATACAACTGTTATATACTCCACTTTCACTCACAAGAATGTCGCGAATCATTTATTATTTCCCCATCCATGAATATGAAAACAATTTTGAACATTGTAAAAAGTGTAGTGTAGGCTCCTCTCACAATGCTTTTGATGTAATCCTCTGTTGACAGTTACTATCCAGAACCACCCTTAGATCTCTTTGTCCAGTTCTTTAACTTTTTCACATAACATATAGATTGTTTGTTGCTTATTTTCTCTTATTCTACATTTCATTACGTGGCATTTGTCCTCATTAAATTCCACCAGCCATGTGTTACTCCATTCACTTATTTTGCCTAGGTCATTTTCAAGAGCTTGACAGCCATCTTAGAGCCTTAGAGCCTCTAAGTAGTAAGTTAGTATCATCAACAAACATGTCCATGTAACCTGAATTCCTTCCCATAGATGGTTTATATAGACAAAGAACATTACTGGCTCTTGAACTGAACCTTATGGTACTCCACTGGTAACATTTCGCCTGTCTGTTACACTGCATCTGATCAATGCCCTAATTTTTCTGACAGTTTCTTTTCATCCACGTGAATAGTCTACTTGTCGGGGTCCCTCTCATTGTTCCAGCTTCGTGTGTGTGTCTATTCTCTCCTAATTAAGGGTTGAGCTTCGGCTCTTTGGTCTCGCCTCTCACCTGTTAATCAACTGAAGTCATGAACCTATTGGGCTCTTATCATATCTACTTTTGAAAATATGTATGGAGTCTGCCTCTGGCATCACAGCCTAATTCATTGTGTGTGCGCGTACTCACCTAGTTGTGAGTACAAACACACACACAGAACCTATGGGGCCTCACGGCTTAGTGGACAGCACTCTGGGGTCGTAGTCCTAAGGGTCCGGGTTCGATCCCCGGCAGAGGCAGAAGCAGGTGTGTGTGTTTGTTTTTAGAAACGTAAACAATGGAGGCACGTGAGCTAAAATAGCATGGCGAGGCAGTAGAAATACTTGCTTCCCGTATCTGATGATATTACATTCAATCAGTTCTATTCAGTTAAGTTCATATATTGTTACCTCCGGTCCATCCATTTATGTTAGGCCTTAACATTAGATTTAGTTCCTTCAAATATCATAATGCGTAATATTACTTTAGACGAGGTATCTGCCTTAGTCTATAGCTTTACATACAAATCTATATTATTACAGTCAAAATATTTGAATCCCGTTATAACTTTAGTATATCATCAAGCGTGACACAGTTCGTGCCACACTTGAGACAATGGATGTGGAAACTTTTGCAATTATATTAACTTTACATAGAACATCAGATGTTTTACGTACTTGAAAACGTATAATATTGTACGTATTAATGATTTATAATTTTGACAACGTGTAAAATACTGTAATTCAACTCATGCATAACTATATACAATCACCAACCATAGGAGCTAACTAGGCCTAACCAAGGCGAAACTATGTACTTAAAACATGTTTTAATAAATAAGAAGTGAACATACCATGTACGTCCAAACGTCAATGTTCCTCAATGCATTGCTTGGTCAAGTTTAGTACATACTATACCTTGCATTATATTTATATGTAATGGGTTAGAATGTGACCTCGACTATACTGATGCAAGAAGTATTTTTGATACTGACAAGCAGGCAACCCATGTTGCAGCCAAGACCAACCACCTGCAAAAGTGCTCTCATAAAGATGTAAGTCTCCACATTGGTCGAAGACACGGTGAGGAAGCTTACTATTAAGGAGAGGATAGCGCTCATCAGCACACATTTCCTTCGACCGATCCTACACCTTTGTAAAACAGATAATAGGCTTTTGAATTGATGATTTACTTGTATTAAGATATTGTATACATGACTTACTTCTATTAGGCTATTAAATTTATTGTTAACTTGTACTAAGCTGCTGTATTTACGATTAATTGTAAATTCTAAAATAATAATGGGAACAACGTTAATGAGATGAAGGGAACAACACTTACAATCTCTTTGCTGCAACAATACAAATATATTTTGTTATTTATATATGTGCTGACAGACATGTTTTAACAAAAGTTTTAAAATACAAATAATCTCTCAAAATAATTAATGATCCTGAATCTCGCATAATTATTCAGAGTGCTTTGTGGTTTAAAATTTCCAGTCAATCCAACAAAACTGTCTTAAATATTTTAATGCACAGTATTAAAGCAAGAAAACTTACATCAGTAGAACAAAATGTGAACATTGTTGACTGAAACAGTTCATTTGTGTAAGTCTGATCAAACATACTTGTTATAAGTACTATCATTAATAGAGAATGGACTGTGAAATTATGAATTAGGAAAATTGATAATTAAGTTATTGTGTGTTTATTGAGATTAAGCATTTGCCAGCAGGTTGCATGAAAAAAATTACTGAATTAAATAAACCGATTTAAACAATGAAAACAGTATTGTTGACTTGCGGTAACAATTAATGTCTTTTGGATGTTGTGTGTCCTGTAAGAGACGAATCCTGTTTATGAATGTTCACAAAGTTACGTAACCCGTAAATTATGTTCCTGTAGGTAATGTTCCCTGAGTTATGTTTCCTATAAGGTATGTTACCTGTATGTTATATTCCTGTAAGTTATGTTCCCTGTAACTTATGTTACCTGTAACTTATATTACCTGTAAGTTTTGTTATCTGTAACTTATGTTAACTGTATGTTATATTCAGTACAAGTTAGGGTCCTTGTAAGTTATGTTACCTGTACGTTATATTCCATGTATATTATGGTCCATGTATATTATGTTACCTGTAAGTTATGTTACCTGTAAGTTATGTTACCTGGATCTTATGTTACCTGTACGTTATATTCCATGTAAATTATGTTCCATGTGTATTATGTTTCCTATAAGTTATGTTCCCTATAAGTTGTATTCCATGTAAGTTATGTTCCATGTAAGTTATATCCCATGTAAGTTATGTTACCTGTAAGCTATGTTCCCTATAAGTTGTATTCCATGTAAGTTATGTTCCCTGTAAGTTATATTCCATGTAAGTTATGTTACCTGTAAGCTATGTTCCCTATAAGTTATATTCCATGTAAGTTTTGTTCCATGTAAGTTATATTCCATGCAAGTTATGTCACCTTTAAGTTATGCTCTCTATAAGTTATATTCCATGTAAGTTATGTTCCCTGTAAGTTATGCTCCCTATAAGTTATGTTCATTGTAAGTTATGTTCCCTGAAAGTTATGTCCCCTGAAAGTTATATTCCCTGTAAGTTATGTTACAGGTAAGTTGAATTCCTTGTAAGTTATACTCCCTGTAAGTTATGTTACTGTAATTTATGTATCCTTTAAGTTATATTCCTGTAAGTTATGTATCCTGTAAGTTATGATCCCTGTAAGTTATGTACCAGGTAATTTATGTTCCTGTAAGTTATGTTCCTGTAAGTTATGTTCCCTGTAAGGTATGTTCCTTGTAAGGTATGTATCATGTAGGTAATAATCCTTGTAAGTTATGTTCCTGTAAGTTATGTTCCTGAAGTTTGTGTATCCTTTAAGTTACGTTCATGTAAGTTATGTTCCAGTAAGTTACGTTCCTGTAAGTTATGTTCCTGTAAGTTGGGCATCCTTTAAGTTACGTTCCGGTAAGTTATGTTCCTATAAGTTGGGCATCCTTTAAGTTACGTTCCTGTAAGTTACGTTCCAGTAAGTTATGTTCCTGTAAGTTATGTATACTGTAGGTAATACTCCTTGTAAGTTATGTTCCATGTAAGTTATCTACCTGTAAGTTATGTATCCTGTAAGTTAAAGTAACTGTGATAGATGATCTATCGCTATCCAGCAAAAACATGCAGCCGTGAATGGACCTTGATCTGCTGCTATTTGATCTTCACTGAATTCTTGTTTTGAATAATTTGCCTCACTGTATAGCTCCCTGACAACCTGTCATCCAAATATGATAGAATCTATAGCCGCTATAGATAGAGTGTACAAAATATTAACTATTACACACACACAAAATCCACGTTTTGTAATATTTATTTTGTAGAGGGCACGAGAAATTTGGCCACAACCAAACCTAACTTTTTCTAGTAATGTACATATGTGTACTAAACTAGGCCTAAGATTGTGTTCAACCTAGTATTGCTTATCATGGCCTAGGACAGTCTAGGCTGTTTCAGTTTTCGTTATGTCATTTAGGATTCCAATTTTACATAATGTAAACTTTTTCTGAGTACAACAGTTTATATTTTGTATATTCCATCCGCAGTAGCTATAGATACTATAATTTCTGGAGGATGGCGTTGTGAAACAGTAACCTAAGGGACAGTGTAAAATTATTTTCCTCCTTCTATTAATTTTGTTTGTGACTATTAGTTTATTCGTCTTTTGTTCACAATCTCAGGAATTTATTTAATGAAAGCAGAAAATCGGCCATTAGCCAAGGTATCAACAAGCGCTGAGCCATATGGCTGGAGCACCACCAGTTATTGGCTGAAGTGTCACGAGCGCTGAGCCATATGGCTGGAGCACCACCAGTTACTGGCTGAAGTGTCACGAGCGTTGAGCCATATGGCTGGAGCACCACCAGTTATTGGCTGAAGCATCACGAGCACTGAGCCATATGGCTGGAGCACCACCAGTTATTGGCTGAAGCATCACGAGCACTGAGCCATATGGCTGGAGCACCACCAGTTACTGGCTGAAGCATCACGAGCACTGAGCCATATGGCTGGAGCACCACCAGTTATTAGCTGAAGTGTCACGAGCGCTGAGCCATATGGCTGGAGCACCACCAGTTACTGGCTGAAGCATCACGAGCACTGAGCCATATGGCTGGAACACCACCAGTTACTGGCTGAAGCATCACGAGCACTGAGCCATATGGCTGGAGCACCACCAGTTACTGGCTGAAGCATCACGAGCACTGAGCCATATGGCTGGAGCACCACCAGTTACTGGCTGAAGCATCACGAGCACTGAGCCATATGGCTGGAGCACCACCAGTTACTGGCTGAAGCATCACGAGCACTGAGCCATATGGCTGGAGCACCACCAGTTACTGGCTGAAGCATCACGAGCACTGAGTCATATGGCTGGAGCACCACCAGTTACTGGCTGAAGTATCACGATGTGTCGCGTATACGTCAGCAGAAACTTGATGGACGCGACGCAGCCGAATATCAGCAGTAGCAATTGCATAAATATTTAAATAAATGTGTCTGGATCTTAACTATGATTTGAGAAATTCCTTTTCACAGAGATGAGTTACCTACGTTGGTCTCACAGTAAAAGTATTATGCTGAATTTATATAAGAAAAGAAGAAGTAATTTTAGCAGCAATGTTGGGCAAACAGTGCATTGTTCAAGCTACTTAGCAACAAAAAGATAAAAATGCCAAAGATGCAATGAGAGAACCATTGAAAGCTTTTCTCATACAAATTACCATTAATTAGTCCTACTATCCAAAATCCTACACTTAAAAGATGTGTTATGGATCATAGTCAAATAAATTTCCTTCAACAAAAAACTTAGTTCAGATGTACAGCATACAGAAAGTTTAGTTTAGTCCAAGACTACAAGAATAACTATATTTGGTGGTGGGTCAGTAAGCTAGCTTGTGGCACGGTTTAAGAACAATCCAAAGGTTGATAGGTGTAAAGCCCAACACCAAAAACTTAGTTAACTTACATATCAAACATATGACCATAGATGATACTGCCAAGAAGGGTGGCGAGTTGGCTTGCTGCTTGAGTGGTAGAGTACAGAGGTCTCCGATCACAAACCTGGTCCCACTGATATACAACTCGTTTAGTCTCGGTTATAATCCTTGTAATAAATGTATTCCTAATATCCTTGACATTCTTATGTTGTCTCATTCTGACGCATGGGTCATCTTAGCCTCTAAATTAACAACAGTACTTTATTCAACAACTTCAGTGATATATGTAAATAATATTACAAGCTAACACCAAGTCAGCAAGCTGATGGGTTTACTACTATCAACCCGCTCATTCGAATGGAACACTGCATTTGGACGTCAAAATCCCAAACGGACAAATAAAAGGGTGCTAAAAATCATAGCGACTCACAAACATTATCCAGAGACATTTCAGTAGCCATACACAGACTCAGACTTGGTTACAAGTGCTGCTGGGAGGTATAATAAACCCAATTGTTAAAGAGTGTCATATCTGTGGTACAAATGCAGAGGCGCCTCTATTGCATTACTTACTGGAATGTAAAGCAACTCATCTACTCAGACCCCAACCCACACACATTAAATTATGAAATTAAAAAATCCAATTTTGGATGTCATCCGACCAACTCACACTAAACATAGAAAAGACCTACTACATCATATTTGGAAGCAAATCAACAAATGCAATTCAGCTTCAGATAGACAATGTTAACATCAGCAATGAAAATGATGGAAAGTTCCTTGGCCTATACATAGACAAGAGATTTAACTTCAGCACCCACATACAACACATAACCAAGAAAGTCTCAAAAAACAGTTGGAGTTTTCTTTAAAATCATATATTATATTCCAAACTCTGCTCTCCTCTCACTATACTATGCGCTAATCTAGCCCTATCTTACATATGGTATCTGCATGGGGTTCACCCACTGCAAACTACCTCAAGCCAATCATCACTCAGCAAAAACCTTCTATCAGAACAATAACAAACTGTGCTCTCAGACAACACTCAGTGCCCCCTTGTTTAATTCCCTAAACATTATAAACATAAAATCACTCCACACATTCTCTTGTGCCATTTACATATACAAAACCCTGTTCTTAAATGCAAACCCTGTTCTGAAACTCTTCCTAGACAGATGTAATAAAACCCATAATCACCACACCTGAAATAAATATTTCTTTGATGTTCCTACAGTCAAACTTAATCTCTGTAAACACTATGCAAATAAAGGGACCTAGTCTATGGAACTCATTCATTAACGGACTGAAAAGCTGCCCAACTTTTGTTGGACAACTCCGCCTAGGGGGGTCCCGAGTTCCATATTCATTGTTCTTGAGACTGCTCCATTGAAGCAAACCTTGGCTTTCCTCCCTGTGAGGTAGTCTTCAACCCATTTCATGAGTCTCCCCTTGACACCCATGTATGCAAGCTTGTCCAGGATCGCAATCCCCTGCGCTTTGTCGAAGGTTCCTTTGATATCAACAAATACAGAGTACTTAGCCGTGGCATTAGCCAAGTAATTAACTATACGATTTGTTGTGCTCTGTCCTATAACAAATCCATTGACCCCCTCCCCTAGCCTGCCTATTTTGTGCAACAGTCGGTTTAGGATGATCCTTTCAAGCATCTTGCAAGTGCATGACATGAGACTGATAGGTCTGTAATTACCAGGGTCATTGGGCTTCGGTACGGGAACAATTATTGTGTGTTTCCATTGTGTGGGCATCACACCACTTAGGAATGACTTGTTAAATAGGTTGAGTAGTGGATTCCCAGTCACTTCACACAGTGCATTGAGTATGTCGTAGGTGACGCCGTCTTCACCAGGTGCAATACTATTACTCTTTTTCATAGCGCCCTTACTTCCTGGGCAGTGATTGGTTGCCCATACTCATCATCGCTAGCCTGTGCTCTTGTTATCCTAAATCTTCTGTCATTATGTCGCAGGAGCTGTTCCCTGCTGATTTCTGCAGTGAGGGAGGAGAAGGATGCTGTATCACTCCACTTGTGAATTACTTCCTCAGCCTTACCCTTGGGGTCTTTGTGAGTCGCAAGCCGGGTTCTGCCCACCTTACCTATCTGAATTTTTGCCCACACTCGTTTTGCAGATGTTTCTCGTTCAATGGAGCTAGTAAAGTCAAGCCACTGTCTTTCCCGCTCTTTAATCTTCTCTTCCGTGGCTACTTGACACACAGTTTTAAACAGCTCTTGGTTGCTTTCAGTGGGATGTCTCCGTTACTCTCTACTCATGCTCTTACATTTGCATTGAGCATCTTTATGTAATTGTTCTCATACCATTGTATTTTCTTCCTCTGAAGGGTACTTCGCCCAGTCGTACGACACGGAACTCTGAGACAGCTCTCAATTAGGTTATAAAGGTTATCAACAATTGTATCAATATCTTCTGGGATTTGGTATTCCGTGAACCAGTCACTCATCCTGTTTATGAAGTGCGGCCTCATATCCGGTCCTAGTGATAACCTTTTTCTTTTATTTATCTCTTTCCTTCTCTTAATCATGTCGACGGTGGTAATCAGTGCCCAGTGGTCACTACATAGACTGTGTACTGGCATCCGTGTCCTGTGCATTCAGCAGAAGAGCATAGTCCAATCTTCCTCATCTGAAGTGGGTTGGCTGTTAATCTCTCAGGACCCTAAGATTTTCATTTCTTCTAACATAGAGTAACAGTTTCCGTCCATTGACATTGGGCTGATGACAGTTGGCACCAAAGTGTGGATGCCTGGCATTAAGGTCACCAACCAGCAAGGTAGGTTCCTTGCTGGTCGGTTCAAGGTAGGTTCCTTCATTAACAAATTCAGGTAGTGTATCAAGGTCAAGTTTATTCTTTGGCACATATAGGTTGATTATATGTAGGGCATTATTGTTTAAGTGTAGGGGTTACCCCCCAGTGATTCATATTCATTCCTTATGTGGAGGTCATCAATAATCTGTGTGGGAATGTTGTTATTTACTAAAGTGATGAGGCCCCGTTTCCTTTCCCTTAAGGGTAGGGAGTACTTGCGTACTTGTTCGCCTTCCCCTTCCTTGTTCATTCTCCCCCTCCCCCGTTGCTTCATCTCCCCTTCTTCCCCATGAAGCCTTAGGCGAGTCAAGTGTCCCTTCCCGTATCTTGGATAAGACAGGCTGGAACTTATTTCATCCAATTCTGTGAACACAGCTCGCTGTGGGCCAGGTCTGGTGTTTGTCGCCAACTACAAAGAGGCCTTGTTCCTTCGGGCTGCTGGATAGAGCTGACACGACTCTATGGGCATTTCATGTATCTTTCAAGCAGACCTGGAAGGTGATTGGCTGTAGATAGGTGCCAAGCCCTTACTGGCCCTTGAGAGCCAGACCTCAGGCCTAGTTTTTAAATGATTGGCAGTAGCCAAAAATAATGGAAGAAGCCCAGGCGCTGTATTAGTTGTGGGAGGAGCTATCCTTCCAATGGTAACCTTGCGAACAAATTTTAAGGTAGTGTGTCTTGGGGACAGGTCCAAGGGACCTGAGGGAGAGATCCACTCAACATCTGTGGCCGGTAATTGCAGGATAAGGTAAGGTGCTCTTGAGAACTCATGTTCCATCAGTGATATACCATTGCCTCGTAGGACTTAATTACAGCATGGATATAAATACGTGTCTTTTGTTAAATATAGTGCTGAGTAATGTATTTTGGTGTTTAGATATTTTCACTCCCTTTCATGTTTCTTATCTGAGTCGTTATATTTCTGGTTTACATGCTGTACTGGAAGTCCCCTATGTTCTCCTCCATTTAATGGCAATTAAAGTTGCTCTTGAATCTAAACAAGTAAAGTAAAGAATGTTATACAAATTAATTCCCAAGCAGTATTGCCAAGATTCCTACGCCCTTCGAGTTCAAAATTATTGATTTCTGTCCATCCTAGGAGATCAGTAATGCAGGCACATTCAGGTTTCAGGTTCAGGAAGGTGGTAGCAGCCGTAAGTTAAGTTTTTATTTAATTGAAATAAATAAAATCTCTTTATTGTAGCTTCCACCATTTAATGTGTCAGTTTAACAGTTAGCTGGGAGTTCAGTGAGGATCACAGTGATCCTGACAGGATACTTCAACCAAAATGCTGGAGTACCCCAGGGCTCAGTTCTCTCAGTACAACGACCCTATATATACGCTACATAAATGACATTCCGAACCCAAGATACTGGACCTCTATGACCCTCTGTTATGATGACGACGTAATCCAACTGATCTCTTGATACTCGATTGACACCCTCACCCGTAAAGCACAGGAAGAAATACACAAAGTAACCTTCTGGGAAAATGACTGGCGGATGAAAACAAACCCTAACAAATCCAAAACCATCCACTTCTTCTATACCAAACGACAAGAGCCAGCCCCACTAAACCTTTACTGACAATCATCTGACCCAGCTAACATCATGAGAGCAAACAACATCAGTCTTGGGCCTAACATTAGACCACAACCGCCGCTTACACACACACGTAACATCTAAAAAAGTCATATCCTCAAAAGCTCTAAAAACTCTTCCCCCTCAGACACGCCTCCCAAGCCACCCAACTCTACCTTTACAAGACACTCATTCTCCCACTCCTTACATACACACCCAGCCCACTATCACTCGCAAAACCAACAAATAAAAGAAACTCCAAGGCACCCAGAACAGGGCCCCGAGATGGGTGTTCGACACTCACTGGCAGGACTTCACCACTAGTGAAGCTCTGCACGGATGGGCGAACACCCCGTCACTGAACATGGTCTGGGACACCATGGGGAAAAACAGATCACAAGAAGTCACACGTTTCACAACAACTACGACACTTTCCTCAGAAACACCCCTCAGTAGATCTAGAAATATGCACAACCTGTTTAACCTGATCTACGACCCACCCACTGCTCCTATATTCCAATGACACTCGCCTCCTCCAAAACCACTCCTCAAGATGTCTAGCTCCTAACTACCCCAGACTCCTTAACTCTTCTCCCCCTCTTTAGTGGAGGGAGGGGGGGGGGGGAGGAGAAGGTGTTAACTCCCGTTTAGCAGTGACTCTGAGGGGGGGGGGGGGGAGGAGAAGGTGCTAACTCCCGTTTAGCAGTGACTCTGAGGGGGGGGGGAGGAGAAGGTGTTAACTCCCGTTTAGCAGTGACTCTGGGGGGGGCGAGAAGGTGCTAACTCCCGTTTAGCAGTGACTCTGAGGGGGGGGGGAGGAGAAGGTGTTAACTCCCGTTTAGCAGTGACTCTGAGGGGGGGGGGGAGGAGAAGGTGTTAACTCCCGTTTAGCAGTGACTCTGGGGGGTGGGGGGGACACGATGTTGACTAGTGGATCAAACCTCTGCTGGTGTGAGCCTCCAGGACTCACTCAGCTGAGGGCTGCTGTCTCCGTGGGTGCGCTGAAAAGACGGAATGTTGTCACAAAATACCGACTCCTTGCTTCCATTGCTTAATACGGTCATAAAAACACGTAAACTCCATGCAGCTGGGTCTAGTCCTGGCACTTTATCTCAACCTAAAAACCCTTCCTCTCCCCCCTGCCCCCCCCCCTCCACTAATTCTTCCCCCCGTCCCCATTTACCCGCTCACTCCATGGGGTACCTTGTCCTACATTTAATTCGTATCGATTAAGGTAGAAATTGAGGTGTGGGTGGGTTCCCAGGAAGGGGAAGTGGTTGGAAGCCCTCAGGGATGGAGAAGTGGAGGTGACTGGCTACACTGCTCGTGACCATGGCCCATGCCTGATTGCCCTCCTGACCCTGGGTTCTCCTATTCACTGATTGATCTCTACACCAGACGGTTGCCGGTCTATTGTCCTGGTCTGGACCCTGACTTGCTGCGGTACTGTCCACGGAGCCATTCCCGTCTCTGTTCACTGGTCCACCTGCGGCTTGATTCGGTGTTCCTCTCGAGCCCCGTCAATCAGGCCTCAAGGTGCAATATCTGTTCCAGGTATGGTGGAGGGCTGCTTACAGTTGACACATTTAGGCATTACCCCGCCACCTCACCCGGTGTAAGCTTGGCCAAACACTGCTTGGTGTCGTGAGAGCCACTGCAACACTCACACCTAGTTGGGCGATCACATTGCCACGTTCTGTGATCCCACCGTTGACAGTTGCCACATAAAGACGGGCTGCCAATATACCTCTCCACCTTGCACGCCATCATGCCTGATAATTTAATGACTGGGGGCAGGTCTCCCTTCCAAAGAGTTATTGTTTGATTTTTGGGCAGTCCCTCTGGTCCAGTGTTGCGCCTGACCCAGACAGTCTCTTCACAGTCCTCGAGATATTCCACTGCAACATGAATACTGTTGTCTTTGAGTATAATTTTAGTTGGTCTTGTCTGTGGGTTTGCTTCCAACAATTTAACATTCTTTCCTTGATACTCATGGCTGGTCTATATGAAGAGCTTCACTGGTTAAGAGGCGGGATCAAAGAGCTGAAGCCCAACCCCAGCAATCACAATTAGGTGTGTACAGGGTCGTTACCGTCCCGTGGTTCTTGAGATGAAGTGCCTGTCTTCACACTGTGCACCTGTCTCTCGGCCTGACACACACACACCCCTCTTCACCTGCCACCCGTGCTGACACACACACACCCCGGTACACCTGTCACCCGTGCTGACACACACACACACCGCGGTACACCTGTCACCCGTGCTGACACACACAAACACCGCGGTACACCTGTCACCCGTGCTGACACACACACACACCCCGGTTCACCTGTCACCCGTGCTGACACACACACACACACCCCGGTTCACCTGTCACCCGTTTTAACACACACACACACACCAGTACATCTGTCACCCGTGCTCACACACACACACACCGCGGTACACCTGTCACCCGTGCTGACACACACACACCCCGGTACACCTGTCACCCGTTTTAACACACACACACACACACACACACACCAGTACATCTGTCACCCGTGCTCACACACACACACACCGCGGTACACCTGTCACCCGTGCTGACACACACACACACCGGTACACCTGTCACCCGTGCTGACACACACACACACCGGTACACTTGTCACCCGTTTTAACACACACACACACACCAGTACATCTGTCACCCGTACTGACACCCACACACCGGTACACATGTCTCTCGTCCTGACACACACACACACACCCCAGTACACTTGTCACCCGTGCTGACACACACACACACCCCGGTACACCTGTCACCCGTGCTGACACACACACACCCTGGTACACCTGTCACCCGTGCTGACACACACACCGGTACACCTGTCTCCCGTGCTGACACACACACACCCTGGTACACTTGTGTCCCGTGCTGATACACACACACACCCCGGTACACCTGTCATCCGTGCTGGCACACACACACCCCGGTACACCTGTCACCCGTGCTGACACACACACACCCTGGTACACCTGTCACCCGTGCTGACACACACCCCGGTACACCTGTCACCCGTGCTGACACACACACACCCCGGTACACCTGTCACCCGTGCTGACACACACACACACACACCCCGGTACACCTGTCTCCCGTGCTGACACACACACACACCCCGGTACACCTGTCACCCGTGCTGACACACACCCACACCGGTACACCTGTCACCCGTGCTGACACACACACACACCGGTACACCTGTCACCCGTGCTGACACACACACACACCGGTACACCTGTCACCCGTGCTGACACACACACACACCCCGGTACACCTGTCACCCGTGCTGACACACACACACACCGGTACACCTGTCACCCGTGCTGACACACACACACACCCCGGTACACCTGTCACCCGTGCTGACACACACACACACCGGTACACCTGTCACCCGTGCTGACACACACACACACCGGTACACCTGTCACCCGTGCTGACACACACACACACCGGTACACCTGTCACCCGTGCTGACACACACACACACCGGTACACCTGTCACCCGTGCTGACACACACACACACCGGTACACCTGTCACCCGTGCTGACACACACACACACCCCGGTACACCTGTCACCCGTGCTGACACACACACCCCGGTACACCTGTCTCCCGTGCTGACACACACACACCCCGGTACACCTGTCACCCGTGCTGACACACACACCCCGGTACACCTGTCTCCCGTGCTGACACACACACACCCCGGTACACCTGTCACCCGTGCTGACACACACACACACCGCGGTACACCTGTCACCCGTGCTGACACACACACACCCTGGTACACCTGTCACCCGTGCTGACACACACACACACCGCGGTACACCTGTCACCCGTGCTGACACACACACACCCCGGTTCACCTGTCACCCGTGCTGACACACACACACACACCCCGGTTCACCTGTCACCCGTTTTAACACACACACACACCCCTGTACACCTGTCTCCCGTGCTGACACACACACACCCCGGTACACCTGTCACCCGTGCTGACACACACACACCGCGGTACACCTGTCACCCGAGCTCACACACACACACACCGCGGTACACCTGTCACCCGTGCTGACACACACACACCCCGGTACACCTGTCACCCGTTTTAACACACACACACACACACACACACCAGTACATCTGTCACCCGCGCTCACACACACACACACCGCGGTACACCTGTCACCCGTGCTGACACACACACACACCGGTAGACCTGTCACCCGTGCTGACACACACACACCCCGGTAGACCTGTCACCCGTGCTGACACACACACACACCGGTACACTTGTCACCCGTTTTAACACACACACACACACCAGTACATCTGTCACCCGTACTGACACCCACACACCGGTACACATGTCTCTCGTCCTGACACACACACACACACACCCCAGTACACTTGTCACCCGTGCTGACACACACACACCGGTACACCTGTCACCCGTGCTGACACACACACACTCCGGTACACCTATCTCCCGTGCTGACACACACACACCCTGGTATACCTGTCACCCGTGCTGACACACACACCCCGGTACACCTGTCACCCGTGCTGACACACACACACACCCCGGTACACCTGTCACCCGTGCTGACACACACACACACACACACACCGGTACACCTGTCTCCCGTGCTGACACACACACACACCCCGGTACACCTGTCACCCGTGCTGACACACACACACCCCGGTACACCTGTCACCCGTGCTGACACACACACACACCGGTACACCTGTCACCCGTGCTGACACACACACACCCTGGTACACCTGTCACCCGTGCTGACACACACACCCCGGTACACCTGTCTCCCGTGCTGACACACACACACCCCGGTACACCTGTCACCCGTGCTGACACACACACACCCAGGTACACCTGTCACCCGTGCTAACACACACACACCGCGGTACACCTGTCACCCGTGCTGACACACACACACCGCGGTACACCTGTCACCCGTGCTGACACACACACCCAGCGCGGTACACCTGTCACCCGTGCTGACACACACACACCCAGGTACACCTGTCACCCGTGCTGACACACACACACCGGGGTACACCTGTCACCCGTGTTGACACACACACACCCCGGTACACATGTCTCCCGTGCTGACACACACACATCCCACTACACTTAGATGAAGGAGTACACTTCAGGAGATGAAGTACTTAATGAAACAAAAAGAGAGAAAGATCTAGGAATTGATATCACACCAAACCTGTCTCCTGAAGCCCACATGAAAAGAATTACGTCTGCGGCATATGCAAGGCTGGCTAACATAAGAACAGCCTTCAGGAAGCTGTAAGGAATCGTTCAGAATCTTGTACACCACATACGTAAGACCAATCCTGGAGTATGGAGCCCCAACATGGAGCCCGTACCTTGTCAAGCAAAAGACGAAGCTGGAAAAAGTTCAGAGGTATGCTACTAGACTGGTCCCAGAACTAAGAGGCATGGGTTACGAGGAAAGACTGCGGGAAATGCACCTTTCGACATTGGAAGACAGAAGGGTGAGGGGAGACATGATCACTACCTACAAAATCCTCAGGGGAATTGACAGGGTAGACGTGGATAAACTATTCAACACTGGCTGTACGCGAACAAGGGGACACAGGTGGAAACTGAGTACCCAAATGAGCCACAGGGACGTTAGAAAGAACTTTTTCAGTGTCAGAGTAGTTGACAAGTGGAATGCATTAGGCAGAGATGTGGTGCAGGCTGACTCCATACACAGTTTCAAATGTAGATATGATAAAGCTCAGTAGGCTCTGGAATCTGTACACCAGTTGATTGACGGTTCAGAGGCGGGACCAAAGAGCCAAAGTTCTACCCCCGCAAACACAACTAGGTGAGTACTTGTCACCCGTGCTGACACACACCCCGGTACACCTGTCACCCGTGGTGACATACACCCCTGTACACCTGTCTCCCATACTGCCACACACACACACCCCGGGACACTTGTCACACGTGCTGACACACACACACCCCGGGACACTTGTCACCCATGCTGACACACACACCCTGGTACACCTGTCACCCGTGCTGACACACACATACCCTGGTACACCTATCAACCGTGCTGACACACACACACTCCTGTACACCTGTCTCCCGTGCTGACACACACACCCCGGGACACCTGTCTCCCGTGCTTGTAATGATCTGGGGCTCAGCTCATTGGCTCTCCCTTCTCCCCTCCTCTCCTGCTCCTTCTCCCCTGCTTTCCTTCTCCTTCTCCCCTCCTTTCCTTCTCCCTCTCCCCTCCTTCCTTCTCCCATCCCCTTGGCCGTCATTCGTCTCCTCCTCTTCCTCCCCCCCCCCCTTGTCGCCCATTTGTCAGGGTCAAGAGGTTGACCTGAGGGTAGTGTGGTCTTGGATACCTTGGCTTCTCCCACTCAATTCCCCACTCAGATGTTCCCCTCTCCATCCCCTCTCATCCCCTCTCACCGGCCTCTTCCCCATACTAGGCAGAGTCAAATGTCCCAACTCGCTATCTTAGAGGAGACAGGCTTGAACATAATTTATCAGTTTTGTAAACATTGCTCGCAGGTGCCTGGGCTCCATAGACGCGCCTTGTCCCCCTTCTCTTTAGCTGGGGAGAGCTGACTCAATCTTCAGGAATTCATGTAGCTTTCCACGACAGATCAGTGAAGGTGATTGGCCTGAGATAAGGGCCAAGTCCTTATTGGCCCTAGAGAGCCAGACCTCAGGCCTACGTGTTAAATGGTTGGCCATTGCCAAAATAATGGGTGGAGCCCTGGGGCTGTATTAGATGGTGGGAGGAGTAATCCTTCCCAGCAATAAGTTGGAAAAACTAAATTTCATCAGTGTGTCTTGGGAGTGTATTAGGAACAGGGCCGCAAGCCCGTATCCTCGGGGCTGAGGGCAACCATCAACATCGTGGCCGTAGTGCGGGTATTTAAGGTATAGTAGCACTTGAGTTCGTGCCCTCAGTAAATATCCATTGTGCCTCTAGGGAAATAGAATAGGGTATATGTTCAAATTGTCTTAATTTACATGGTTCATAAAATAAATTGTATAGCTTGTCCAGTGGTATTCACTTAACTCCCCTTTTATATATTTTGCTACTTTGTCATTTTTAGGTGTTGTATTGGAAGCCCCCAGGTTCTCCTAACCATTAATAGATACTAAAGTTGCCCTTGGATTCAAATAAGTAACGTAAATTACACAAACTAATTTTCCAAAATTTATTACTGAAATTCATATTACCCGGAGTCCCATGGTTACTGATTCCTTGCCTTCCTGGGGGATCGGTGATCGACACATTCAGGTATGGTTGGTCGGGAAGGTGGTGGCAGTGTAAATGTGTTTTGTTATTGTTTTTTTTAACTAATAACCCTTGTCCTTGGTGTATCTTCCTCATTTAATATTCCTCTTACATACGTGGCAGTCCAGTGAGGGGTCATGCTGGACTGTAACAGTGTTAAGCTGGGGTATTGAGTGAAGAGAGACAGAGAATTACAACAGAGAGCGTATAGTACGATTATGAGAGATCACAAGATAACAGGATTAATACTGGGGAACATTGGGTTATTACAAGAGAGGCCGCGGTTATTACGACAGGGAAAGCGGTCATTACATGCTGACACACACACCCCGGTACACCTGTCTCCCGTGCTGACACACACTCACACACCCCGGTTGTTACGGCCCTATTGGGTCGCAACTGGGGTTCTTCTCTGATGTTATTAGAGTTTGGGTATCCGGCCCCAAGTTAGTAGTGGCTTTCAAGGGGTGTGTTCTGTAACGCAAGTAAATTAAAGGGGAAGGGATACAAATTCACTAATTTAAATATATATATTAACCACCACCATAAATAAATATCTCACAGTCACTCGCTGGGGCTATAACTACACTTATATACAATAACTTGTCTTCCTCCGAAGACACAGGATGCTCTACGGTGCTCAAGATGAGTAGCCCTGGTTCTCTTCTCGTGGCCTCACAATGAATCCTTTGATTCTCTAGGCGAATCTACCCTGGCCACAGGCCAGCCAAATCACAGTCCCACTGGGTGCACTGTCGTGGAGGCCTTCAACCACAAATCCAGCCTGTAGCTGGCAGGTTCCAATCAGCCCCGCTGCGTAGGCCCCTCTACGACCGATACTAGGGTTGCGAGCCCTAGGCAGGAGCCTCGTGTGATTCCGCTGATCACTCTCCTCTCTATAGCACCACAGTGGCTAGTCTCTTCCACCAGTCAACCCCCGGGTAAGACGATTCCTCAGCTCTGCCACGTCACAGGCAGGCTAACACTCTCAGCAGTGTTCGTCCGGGAGCAACTCACAGCTTCTGCAGCAAACACGTGGAGAGACTATGGCTGCCTTGGGTAGACTGATCCAACGTCGAATACAGCAGTCCCAGGTCGACTCTGTAATCAGACACATCATTAGTGTTGGGGACACTCTAGGACACCTCACTTACAGGCTTAGACACAAACGTCCACCTATCCACTCCATAGATGGCGTTTCTGCCTAAGCGCCACCTCACCAGAGGTCAGCAGCGGCTACGTTACGAGCTGAATAAGACGGGAAACCACCCCCTGTGGCCGATATATCTCGTCCTCACTAGATGGCGTCGTCCATTTGGAGGGGGTTTCGGGAGCTGACCCACAGATGGCGTTGTCGTCACTGCTCCGTGCTCGGACGCTGGACTCGGGTCCGTAACACCGGTACACCTGTCTCCCGTGCTGACACACACACATCGGTACACCTGTCTCCCGTGCTGACACACACACACACACCGGTACACCTGTCACCCGTGCTGACACACACACTCCCTGGTACACTTGTCACCCGTGCTGAAACACACACCCCGGTACACCTGTCACCCGTGCTGACACACACCCGGGTACACCTGTCACCCGTGCTGACACACACACACCCTGGTACACCTGTCACCCGTGCTGACACACACACTGGTATACCTGTCACATGTGCTGACACACACACACCCCAGTACACCTGTCACCCGTGCTGACACACACACACCCTGGTACACCTGTCACCCGTGCTGACACACACACTGGTATACCTGTCACATGTGCTGACACACACACACCCCAGTACACCTGTCACATGTGCTGACACACACACACCCCGGTACACCTGTCACCCGTGCTGACACACACACACCCCTGTACACCTGTCACCCGTGCTGACACACACACCCACTGCGGTACACCTGTCACCCGTGCTGACACACACACACCCCTGTACACCTGTCACCCGTGCTAACACACACACACCCCTGTACACCTGTCACCCGTGCTGACACACACACACACCGGTACACCTGTCACCCGTGCTGACACACACACAACCCGGTACACCTGTCTCCCGTGCTGACACACACACACACCCTGGTTCACCTGTCACCCGTGCTGACACACACACACACCGGTACACCTGTCACCCGTGCTGACACACACACACACAGACGTGTACACAACTGTACGAACACACAGGTGTTGTCCCCCTCCCCCGGTACACTCAACCCGCATGGTAAACACTGACTTCTTAATCACGGTTCTTAGGATAGTACAGAGCTTAATCATGGCTCCTAGGATAGTAAAGAGCTTAATCACGGCTCTTAGGATAGTACAGAGCTTAATCACGGCTCTTAGGATAGTACAGAGATTAATTAGTTGTCGCTAGAGCACTTCCCCGCTTTAGCGACGACGTCCGGAGTCGTTCATTAAAATATTTGTTAAAAATTTAAATTTTATCCGATCAATCTGGTAATGGTTTCAAAATGAGCGCCATTAGATTGCACACAATTTAGCACTTTCGCACCCATATGTCGCTTGAGCACGACATATTTTTTTTCTCTTGAATGCACCTCAAGCGGCATTTGAAAAAAATATTTCTATAAAATCCAATTCATATCCGATCGACTTGGGGATAGAATAAAAATGTTTGCCATTAAATTTTCGTTTTTTTTTTAACAGCCTCATAGCCTATTTGGGAGAACGGCATCTACGTGGTAAGACCATTGTATTGTTGACACGACCAGTGTAATTGACGTAGTTTTTGATTTGGTGCCGGTCTAACGCATCCTTGTGTGACATTTTATACATATGTTCTTCTATAACATTCTATTGCGAAGACATTGATACAAAAATGAAAAACGTACATCGATAATTAAGGTCAGGACAGTGAAAGAGTATACATATTTCAATAGGTGTTTCGCTGATCTGCTGTCGGGTGTGTGGTAAGAGATAAGACTTCAGCCACTTCCCACACTCTTGAGAGTGGGTCGCGATCATGATTCTACATTTATATGCATTTGTCCGTGTAGGGAATTTTATTGCGGTCACAGTGATATCAAAATTAACGACATAGAACAATTCCTGGGTTGACAAACAAGAAAAGATCATAAACATTTCAGCGCGGTTTGATGCTCCCGGCTAACGATCGCCATAGTTTTTTATTTGGTGCGGGTCTCATGTCGAGTTTGGTGAAATTTTACATATATATTCCTCTAGAGCATTCTCTTGTGAACAAATTGATACCAAATTTAAATACATACATGGAATATTAAGGTGAGCAGACCGAAAAGATTATAAACAATTTAGTGTCGCCGCTTGGTCGCCCAAAACGAACATCCCACACCCAGAAAGTACACAGTTTACTCCAGGGAGCGCGAAGTGTTTAGTCCCACTCTCCTGAATCCTTGGCACTACTTCAAGGCCGCTGGCTTCTCCCGCTCACGTTACAGAAGTCTTTCAGAGTCCAATGTTCGCTATCCTGACACACTCACAGTAACCAGTGACTGTGTCCCGGTACTAGCAGGTGTCCCGGTGATGATATCCTGACACACTCACAGTAACCAGTGATTGTGTCCCAGTACTAGCAGGTGTCCTGGTGATGATATCCTGACACACTCACAGTAACCAGTGATTGTGACCCGGTACTAGCAGGTGTCCTGGTGATGATATCCTGACACACTCACAGTAACCAGTGACTGTGTCCCGGTACTAGCAGGTGTCCCGGTGATGATATCCTGACACACTCACAGTAACCAGTGATTGTGTCCCGGTACTAGCAGGTGCCCCGGTGATGATATCCTGACACACTCACAGTAACCAGTGATTGTGTCCCAGTACTAGCAGGTGTCCCAGTGATGATATCCTGACACACTCACAGTAACCAGTGACTGTGTCCCAGTACTAGCAGGTGTCCTGGTGATGATATCCTGACACACTCACAGTAACCAGTGACTGTGTCCCGGTACTAGCAGGTGTCCCGGTGATGATATCCTGACACACTCACAGTAACCAGTGATTGTGTCCCAGTACTAGCAGGTGTCCTGGTGATGATATCCTGACACACTCACAGTAACCAGTGACTGTGTCCCAGTACTAGCAGGTGTCCTGGTGATGATATCCTGACACACTCACAGTAACCAGTGACTGTGTCCCAGTACTAGCAGGTGTCCTGGTGATGATATCCTGACACACTCACAGTAACCAGTGATTGGGTCCTGATACTCGAGGGCCTCTAATCTGCTAACTTTTCTATGATGTTTACTGTCCAGGAAAACGCCTACATCCTCCCTCCCCCCCCCTCAGAGGAGGCAATGTGGGCCCCTGTGACAGTGGTGTCTCCTCAGAGGAGACAATGTGGCCCCTGTGACAGTGGTGTCTCCTCAGAGGAGGCAATGTGGGCCCCTGTGACAGTGGTGTCTCCTCAGAGGAGACAATGTGGCCCCTGGGACAGTGGTGTCTCCTCAGAGGAGGCAATGTGGGCCCCTGTGACAGTGGTGTCTCCTCAGAGGAGGCAATGTGGGCCCCTGTGACAGTGGTGTCTCCTCAGAGGAGACAATGTGGGCCCTGTGACAGTGGTGTCTCCTCAGAAGAGACAATGTGGGCCCCTGTGACAGTGGTGTCTCCTCAGAAGAGACAATGTGGGCCCCTGTGACAGTGGTGTCTCCTCAAAGGAGACAATGTGGGCCCTGTGACAGTGGTGTCTCCTCAGAGGAGACAATGTGGGCCACTGTGACAGTGGTGTCTCCTCAGAGGAGACAATGTGGCCCCTGTGACAGTGGTGTCTCCTCAGAGGAGACAATGTGGGCCCCTGTGACAGTGGTGTCTCCTCAGAGGAGACAATGTGGCCCCTGTGACAGTGGTGTCTCCTCAGAGGAGACAATGTGGGCCCTGTGACAGTAGTGTCTCCTCAGAGGAGACAATGTGGCCCCTGTGACAGTGGTGTCTCCTCAGAGGAGACAATGTGGCCCATGTGGCAGTGGTATCTCCTCAGAGGAGACAATGTGGGCCCTGTGACAGTGGTGTCTCCTCAGAGGAGACAATGTGGCCCATGTGACAGTGGTATCTCCTCAGAGGAGATAATGTGGGCCCCTGTGACAGTGGTGTCTCCTCAGAGGAGACAATGTGGCCCCTGTGACAGTGGTATCTCCTCAGAGGAGACAATGTGGGCCCTGTGACAGTGGTGTCTCCTCAGCGGAGACAATGTGGGCCCTGTGACAGTGGTGTCTCCTCAGAGGAGACAATGTGGCCTCTGTGACAGTGGTGTCTCCTCAGAGGAGACAATGTGGGCCCCTGTGACAGTGGTGTCTCCTCAGAGGAGACAATGTGGGCCCTGTGACAGTGGTGTCTCCTCAGAGGAGACAATGTGGGCCCCCGTGACAGTGGTGTCTCCTCAGAGGAGACAATGCGGGCCCTGTGACAGTGGTGTCTCTTCAGAGGAGACAATGTGGGCCCTGTGACAGTGGTGTCTCCTCAGAGGGGGCAATGTGGGCCCCTGTGACAGTGGTGTCTCCTCTGAGGAGACAATGTGGGCCTTGTGACAGTGGTGTCTCCTCTGAGGAGACAATGTGGGCCTTGTGACAGTGGTGTCTCCTCAGAGGAGGCAATGTGGGCCCCTGTGACAGTGGTGTCTCCTCTGAGGAGACAATGTGGGCCTTGTGACAGTGGTGTCTCCTCAGAGGAGGCAATGTGGGCCCCTGTGACAGTGGTGTCTCCTCAGAGGAGACAATGTGGGCCCCTGTGACAGTGGTGTCTCCTCAGAGGAGGCAATGTGGGCCCCTGCGACAGTGGTGTCTCCTCAGAGGAGACAATGTGGGCCCCTGTGACAGTGGTGTCTCCTCAGAGGAGACAATGTGGGCCCTGTGACAGTGGTGTCTCCTCAGAGGAGACAATGTGGCCCCTGTGACAGTGGTGTCTCCTCAGAGGAGACAATGTGGCCCCTGTGACAGTGGTGTCTACTCAGAGGAGACAATGCGGGCCCTGTGACATTGGTGTCTCCACAGAGGAGGCAATGTGGGCCCCTGTGACAGTGGTGTCTCCTCAGAGGAGGCAATGTGGCCCCAGTGACAGTGGTGTCTCCTCAGAGGAGGCAATGTGGCCCCTGTGACAGTGGTGTCTCCTCAGAGGAGACAATGCGGGCCCTGTGACATTGGTGTCTCCTCAGAGGAGGCAATGTGGGCCCTGTGACAGTGGTGTCTCCTCAGAGGAGACAATGCGGGCCCTGTGACATTGGTGTCTCCTCAGAGGAGGGAATGTGGGCCCTGTGACAGTGGTGTCTCCTCAGAGGAGACAATGTTGGCCCTGTGACAGTGGTGTCTCCTCAGAGGGGTCTATGTGGCCCCTGTGACAGTGGTGTCTCCTCAGAGGAGACAATGTGGGCCCTGTGACAGTGGTGTCTCCTCAGAGGAGACAATGTGGGCCCCTGTGACAGTGGTGTCTCCTCAGAGGAGACAATGCGGGCCCTGTGACATTGGTGTCTCCACAGAGGAGGCAATGTGGGCCCTGTGACAGTGGTGTCTCCTCAGAGGAGGCAATGTGGGCCCTGTGACAGTGGTGTCTCCTCAGAGGAGACAATGTTGGCCCTGTGACAGTGGTGTCTCCTCAGAGGGGTCTATGTGGGCCCTGTGACAGTGGTGTCTCCTCAGAGGAGACAATGTGGGCCCTGTGACAGTGGTGTCTCCTCAGAGGAGGCAATGTGGCCCCTGTGACAGTGGTGTCTCCTCAGAGGAGACAATGTTGGCCCTGTGACAGTGGTGTCTCCTCAGAGGGGTCTATGTGGCCCCTGTGACAGTGGTGTCTCCTCAGAGTAGACAATGTGGGCCCTGTGACAGTGGTGTCTCCTCAGAGGAGGCAATGTGGCCCCTGTGACAGTGGTGTCTCCTCAGAGGAGACAATGTGGGCCCCTGTGACAGTGGTGTCTCCTCAGAGGCAGCAATGTGGGCCCCTGTGACAGTGGTGTCTCCTCAGAGGAGACAATGTGGGCCCCTGTGACAGTGTTGTCTCCTCAGAGGAGACAATGCGGGCCCTGTGACATTGGTGTCTCCTCAGAGGAGGCAATGTGGGCCCTGTGACAGTGGTGTCTCCTCAGAGGAGATAATGCGGGCCCTGTGACATTGGTGTCTCCTCAGAGGAGGGAATGTGGGCCCTGTGACAGTGGTGTCTCCTCAGAGGCGGCAATGTGGGGCCCTGCGACAATATTGTTTCCTCAGAGGGGTCAATGTGGCCCCTGTGACAGTGGTGTCTCCTCAGAGGAGACAATGTTGGCCCCTGTGACAGTGGTGTCTCCTCAGAGGGGGCAATGTGGCCCCAGTTGACAGTGGTGTCTCCTCAGAGGAGGCAATGTGGGCCCTGTGACAGTGGTGTCTCCTCAGAGGAGACAATGTTGGCCCTGTGACAGTGGTGTCTCCTCAGAGGAGGCAATGTGGGCCCCTGTGACAGTGGTGTCTCCTCAGAGGAGACAATGTGGCCCCTGTGACAGTGGTGTCTCCTCAGAGGAGACAATGTTGGCCCTGTGACAGTGGTGTCTCCTCAGAGGAGACAATGTGGGCCACTGTGACAGTGGTGTCTCCTCAGAGGAGACAATGTGGGCCCTGTGACAGTGGTGTCTCCTCAGAGGAGACAATGTGGCCCCTGTGACAGTGGTGTCTCCTCAGAGGAGACAATGTGGGCCCTGTGACAGTGGTGTCTCCTCAGAGGAGACAATGTGGGCCACTGTGACAGTGGTGTCTCCTCAGAGGAGACAATGTGGCCCCTGTGACAGTGGTGTCTCCTCAGAGGAGACAATGTGGCCCCTGTGACAGTGGTGTCTCCTCAGAGGAGACAATGTGGCCCCTGTGACAGTGGTGTCTCCTCAGAGGAGACAATGTGGCCCCTGTGACAGTGGTGTCTCCTCAGAGGAGGCAATGTGGGCCCCTGTGACAGTGGTGTCTCCTCAGAGGAGACAATGTGGCCCCTGTGACAGTGGTGTCTCCTCAGAGGAGATAATGTGACCCCTGTGACAGTGGTGTCTCCTCAGAGGAGACAATGTGGGCCCCTTTCCCTACCCTTCACCACCTTTCATACCCTTCACAACCTTCCCTACCCTTCACCACCTTCCATACCATTCACCACCTTCCCAACCCTTCACCACCTTCCCTACCCTACAACACCTTCCCTACCCTTCACCACCTTCCCTACCCTTCACCACCTTCCCTACCCTTCAACACCTTCCCTACCCTTCACCACCTTCCCTATCCCTCACCACCTTCCCTACCCTTCACAATCTTCCCTACCCTCACCTCCTTCCCTACCCTTCACCACCTTCCCTACCCTTCACCACCTTTCCTACCCTTCACCACCTTCCCTATCCCTCACCACCTTCCCTACCCTTCACCACCTTCCCTACCCTTCACCACCTTCCCTACTCTTCACCACCTTCCCTACCCTTCACCACCTTCCCTACCCTTCACCACCTTCCCTACCCTTCACCACCTTCCAAACCCTTCAACACCTTTCCTATCCTTCACCACCTTCCGTACCCTTCACCACCTTCCTACCCTTCGTCACCTTCTTCACCTTCCCTGCCCTTCACCATCTTCCCTACCCTTCACCACCTTCCCTACCCTTGACCACCTTCCCTACCCTTCACCACCTTCTCTATCCCTCACCACCTTCCCTACCCTTCACCACCTCCCCTACCCTTCACCACCTTCCCTACCCTTCACCACCTTCCCTACCCTTCACCATCTTCCCTACCCTTCACCACCTTCCCTACCCTTCACCACCTTCCCTACCCTTCACCACCTTCCCTACCCTTCACCACCTTCCCTACCCTTCACCTCCTTCCCTACCCTTCACCACTTTCCCTACCCTTCACCACCTTCCTAACCCTTCAACACCTTCCATACCCTTCACCACCTTCCCCACCCTTCACCACTTTCCCTACCCTTCACCACCTTCCCTACCCTTCACCACCTTCTCTACCCTTCACCACCTTCCCTACCCTTCACCACCTTCCCTACCCATCACCACCTTCCCTACCCTTCACCACCTTCCCAACCCTTCACCACCTTTCCTACCCTTCACCACCTTCCCAACCCTTCACCACCTTCCCTACCCTTCACCACCTTCCCTACCCTTGACCACCTTCCCTACCCTTCACCACCTTCCCTATCCCTCACCACCTTCCCTACCCTTCACCTCCTTCCCTACCCTTGACCACCTTCCCTACCCTTGACCACCTTCCCTACCCTTCACCACCTTCCCTACCCTTCACCACCTTCCCAACCCTTCACCACCTTCCCTACCCTTCACCACCTTCCCTACCCTTCACCACCTTCCCAACCCTTCACCACCTTCCCTACCCTTCACCACCTTCCCTACCCTTCACCACCTTCCCTACCCTTCACCACCTTCCCTACCCTTCACCACCTTCCCTACCCTTCACCTCCTTCCCCACCCATCACCACTTTCCCTACCCTTCACCACCTTCCTAACCCTTCAACACCTTCCATACCCTTCACCACCTTCCCCACCCTTCACCACTTTCTCTACCCTTCACCACTTTCCCTACACTTCACCACCTTCTCTACCCTTCACCACCTTCCCTACCCTTCACCACCTTCCCTACCCATCACCACCTTCCCTACCCTTCACCACCTTCCCAACCCTTCACCACCTTTCCTACCCTTCACCACCTTCCCAACCCTTCACCACCTTCCCTACCCTTCACCACCTTCCCTACCCTTGACCACCTTCCCTACCCTTCACCACCTTCCCTATCCCTCACCACCTTCCCTACCCTTCACCACCTTCCCTACCCTTCACCACCTTTCCTACCCTTGACCACCTTCCCTACCCTTCACCACCTTCCCTACCCTTCACCACCTTCCCAACCCTTCACCACCTTCCCAACCCTTCACCACCTTCCCTACCCTTCACCACCTTCCCTACCCTTCACCACCTTCCCTACCCTTCACCACCTTCCCTACCCTTCACCACCTTCCCAACCCTTCACCACCTTCCCTACACTTCACCACCTTCCCAACCCTTCGCCACCTTCCCTACCCTTCACCACCTTCCCTACCCTTCACCACCTTCCCTACCCTTCACCACCTCCCCTTCTCATCACCACCTTCCCTACATTTCACCACCTCCCCTACCCTTCACCACCTTCCCTACCCTTTACCACCTTCCCTACCCTTCACCACCTTCCCTACCCTTCACGACCTTTCCTACCCTTCAAGACCTTCCCTACCCTTCATCACCTTCCCTCCCTTCATCACCTTCCCTACCCTTCACCACCTCCACTACACTTCACCACCTTCCCTACCCTTCACGACCTTCCCTACCCTTCACCACCTCTCCTACCCTTCACCACCTTCCCTACCCTTTACCACCTTCCTTACCCTACACCACCTTCCCTACTCTTCACCACCTTCCATACCTTTCACCCCGTTCCCTACCCTTCACCACCTTTCCTACCCTTCACAACCTTCCCTACCCTTCACCACCTTCCGTACCCTTCACCACCTTCCTTACCCTTCACCACCTTCCCTACTGTTCAACACCTTCCCTTCCCTTCACCACCTTCCCTATCCCTCACCACCTTCCCTACCCTTCACCACCTCCCCTACCCTTCACCACCTTCTTCACCCTTCCTGCCCTTCACCATCTTCCCTACCCTTCACCACCTTCCCTACCCTTTACCACTTTCCCTACCCTTCACAACCTTCCCTACCCTTCACCACCTTCCATACCATTCACCACCTTCCCAACCCTTCACCACCTTCCCTACCCTACAACACCTTCCCTACCCTTCACCACCTTCCCTACCCTTCACCACCTTCCCTACCCTTCAACACCTTCCCTACCCTTCACCACCTTCCCTATCCCTCACCACCTTCCCTACCCTTCACAATCTTCCCTACCCTCACCTCCTTCCCTACCCTTCACCACCTTCCCTACCCTTCACCACCTTTCCTACCCTTCACCACCTTCCCTATCCCTCACCACCTTCCCTACCCTTCACCACCTTCCCTACCCTTCACCACCTTCCCTACTCTTCACCACCTTCCCTACCCTTCACCACCTTCCCTACCCTTCACCACCTTCCCTACCCTTCACCACCTTCCAAACCCTTCAACACCTTTCCTATCCTTCACCACCTTCCGTACCCTTCACCACCTTCCCTACCCTTCGTCACCTTCTTCACCTTCCCTGCCCTTCACCATCTTCCCTACCCTTCACCACCTTCCCTACCCTTGACCACCTTCCCTACCCTTCACCACCTTCTCTATCCCTCACCACCTTCCCTACCCTTCACCACCTCCCCTACCCTTCACCACCTTCCCTACCCTTCACCACCTTCCCTACCCTTCACCATCTTCCCTACCCTTCACCACCTTCCCTACCCTTCACCACCTTCCCTACCCTTCACCACCTTCCCTACCCTTCACCACCTTCCCTACCCTTCACCTCCTTCCCTACCCTTCACCACTTTCCCTACCCTTCACCACCTTCCTAACCCTTCAACACCTTCCATACCCTTCACCACCTTCCCCACCCTTCACCACTTTCCCTACCCTTCACCACCTTCCCTACCCTTCACCACCTTCTCTACCCTTCACCACCTTCCCTACCCTTCACCACCTTCCCTACCCATCACCACCTTCCCTACCCTTCACCACCTTCCCAACCCTTCACCACCTTTCCTACCCTTCACCACCTTCCCAACCCTTCACCACCTTCCCTACCCTTCACCACCTTCCCTACCCTTGACCACCTTCCCTACCCTTCACCACCTTCCCTATCCCTCACCACCTTCCCTACCCTTCACCTCCTTCCCTACCCTTGACCACCTTCCCTACCCTTGACCACCTTCCCTACCCTTCACCACCTTCCCTACCCTTCACCACCTTCCCAACCCTTCACCACCTTCCCTACCCTTCACCACCTTCCCTACCCTTCACCACCTTCCCAACCCTTCACCACCTTCCCTACCCTTCACCACCTTCCCTACCCTTCACCACCTTCCCTACCCTTCACCACCTTCCCTACCCTTCACCACCTTCCCTACCCTTCACCTCCTTCCCCACCCATCACCACTTTCCCTACCCTTCACCACCTTCCTAACCCTTCAACACCTTCCATACCCTTCACCACCTTCCCCACCCTTCACCACTTTCTCTACCCTTCACCACTTTCCCTACACTTCACCACCTTCTCTACCCTTCACCACCTTCCCTACCCTTCACCACCTTCCCTACCCTTCACCACCTTCCCTACCCTTCACCACCTTCCCAACCCTTCACCACCTTCCTACCCTTCACCACCTTCCCAACCCTTCACCACCTTCCCTACCCTTCACCACCTTCCCTACCCTTGACCACCTTCCCTACCCTTCACCACCTTCCCTATCCCTCACCACCTTCCCTACCCTTCACCACCTTCCCTACCCTTCACCACCTTCCTACCCTTGACCACCTTCCCTACCCTTCACCACCTTCCCTACCCTTCACCACCTTCCCAACCCTTCACCACCTTCCCAACCCTTCACCACCTTCCCTACCCTTCACCACCTTCCCTACCCTTCACCACCTTCCCTACCCTTCACCACCTTCCCTACCCTTCACCACCTTCCCAACCCTTCACCACCTTCCCTACACTTCACCACCTTCCCAACCCTTCGCCACCTTCCCTACCCTTCACCACCTTCCCTACCCTTCACCACCTTCCCTACCCTTCACCACCTCCCCTTCTCATCACCACCTTCCCTACATTTCACCACCTCCCCTACCCTTCACCACCTTCCCTACCCTTTACCACCTTCCCTACCCTTCACCACCTTCCCTACCCTTCACGACCTTTCCTACCCTTCAAGACCTTCCCTACCCTTCATCACCTTCCCTACCCTTCATCACCTTCCCTACCCTTCACCACCTCCACTACACTTCACCACCTTCCCTACCCTTCACGACCTTCCCTACCCTTCACCACCTCTCCTACCCTTCACCACCTTCCCTACCCTTTACCACCTTCCTTACCCTACACCACCTTCCCTACTCTTCACCACCTTCCATACCTTTCACCCCGTTCCCTACCCTTCACCACCTTTCCTACCCTTCACAACCTTCCCTACCCTTCACCACCTTCCGTACCCTTCACCACCTTCCTTACCCTTCACCACCTTCCCTACTGTTCAACACCTTCCCTTCCCTTCACCACCTTCCCTATCCCTCACCACCTTCCCTACCCTTCACCACCTCCCCTACCCTTCACCACCTTCTTCACCCTTCCTGCCCTTCACCATCTTCCCTACCCTTCACCACCTTCCCTACCCTTTACCACTTTCCCTACCCTTCACCACCTTCCCTACCCTTCACCACCTTCCCAACCTTTCAACACCTTCCCCACCCTTCACCACTTTCCCTACCCTTCACCACCTTCCCTACCCATCACCACCTTCCAAACCCTTCAACACCTTCCCTACCCTTCACCACCTTCCCTACCCTTGACCACCTTCCCTACCCTTGACCACCTTCCCTACCCTTCACCACCTTCACTACCCTTCACCACCTTCCCTACCCTTCAACACCTTCTCTACCCTTCACCACCTTCCCTACCCTTCACCACCTTCCATACCCTTCACCACCTTCCCTACCCTTCACCACCTTCCCTACCCTTCACCACCTCCCCTTCTCATCACCACCTTCCCTACATTTCACCACCTCCCCTAACCTTCACCACCTTCCCTACCCTTCACCACCTTCCCTACCCTTTACCACTTTCCCTACCCTTCACCACCTTCCCTACCCTTCACCACCTTCCCAACCTTTCAACACCTTCCCCACCCTTCACCACTTTCCCTACCCTTCACCACCTTCCCTACCCTTCACCACCTTCCAAACCCTTCAACACCTTCCCTACCCTTCACCACCTTCCCTACCCTTGACCACCTTCCCTACCCTTCACCACCTTCCCTACCCTTCACCACCTTCACTACCCTTCACCACCTTCCCTACCCTTCAACACCTTCTCTACCCTTCACCACCTTCCCCACCCTTCACCACTTTCCCTACCCTTCACCACCTTCCCTACCCTTCACCACCTTCCCTACCCTTCACCACCTTTCCTACATTTCACCACCTTCCCTACCCTTTACCACCTTTCCTACATTTCACCACCTTCCCTACCCTTCACCACCTTCACTACCCTTCACCACCTTCCCTACCCTTCACCACCTCCCCTACCCTTCACCACCTTCCCTACCCTTCACCACCTTCCCTACCCTTCACCACCTTCCCTACCCTTCACCACCTTCCCTACCCTTCAACACCTTCCCTACCCTTCAACACCTTCCTTACCCTTCAACACCTTCCCTATCCTTCAGCACCTTCCCTACCCTTCACCACCTTTCCTACCCTTCACCACCTTCCATACCCTTCAACACCTTCCCTATCCCTCACCACCTTCCCTACCCTTCACCACCTTCCCTACCCTTCACCAGCTTCCCTACCCTTCACCACCTTCCCTAGCCTTCACCACCTTCCCTACCCTTCACCATCTTCTTCACCTTCCCTGCCCTTCACCACCTTCCCTACCCTTCACCATCTTCCCTACCCTTCACCACCTTCCGTACCCTTCACCACCTCCCCTACCCTTCACCACCTTCCCTACCCTTCACCACCTTCCCTACCCTTCACCACCTTCCCCACCCTTCACCACTTTCCCTACCCTTCACCACCTTCCTAACTCTTCAACACCTTCCATACCCTTTACCACCTTCCCCACCCTTCACCACTTTCCCTACCCTTCACCACCTTCCCAACCTTTCAACACCTTCCCCACCTTTCACCACTTTCCCTACCCTTCACCACCTTCCCTACCCTTCACCACCTTCCAAACCCTTCAATACCTTCCCTACCCTTCACCACCTTCCCTACCCTTGACCACCTTCCCTACCCTTCACCACCTTCCCTACCCTTCACCACCTTCACTACCCTTCACCACCTTCCCTACCCTTCAACACCTTCTCTACCCTTCACCACCTTCCCTACCCTTCACCACCTCCCCTACCCTTCACCACCTTCCCTACCCTTCACCACCTCCCCTTCTCATCACCACCTTCCCTACATTTCACCACCTCCCCTAACCTTCACCACCTTCCCTACCCTTTACCACCTTCCCTACCCTTCACGACCTTCCCTACCCTTCACCACCTTCCCTACCCTTCACCACCTCCCCTACCCTTCACCACCTTCCCTACCCTTCACCACCTCCCCTTCTCATCACCACCTTCCCTACATTTCACCACCTCCCCTAACCTTCACCACCTTCCCTACCCTTTCACCACCTTTCCTACCCTTCACGACCTTTCCTACCCTTCACGACCTTCCCTACCCTTCATCACCTTTCCTACCCTTCACCACCTTCCCTACCGTTCAGCACCTTCCCTACCCTTCACCACCCCCACTACCCTTCACCACCTTCCCTACCCTTCATCACCTTTCCTACCCTTCACCACCTTCCCTACATTTCACCACCTTCCCTACCCTTCACCACCTTCCCTACCCTTCACCACCTTCCCTACCCTTCACCACCTCCCCTACCCTTCACCACCTTCCCTACCCTTCACCACCTTCCCTACACTTCACCACCTTCCCTACCCTTCACCACCTTCCCTACCCTTCACCACCTTCCCTACCCTTCACCACCTTCCCTACCCTTCAACACCTTCCTTACCCTTCAACACCTTCCCTATCCTTCAGCACCTTCCCTACCCTTCACCACCTTCCCTACCCTTCAACACCTTTCCTACCCTTCAACACCTTCCTTACCCTTCAACACCTTCCCTATCCTTCAGCACCTTCCCTACCCTTCACCACCTTCCCTACCCTTCACCACCTTCCCTACCCTTCACCACCTCCCCTTCTCATCACCACCTTCCCTACATTTCACCACCTCCCCTAACCTTCACCACCTTCCCTACCCTTCACGACCTTTCCTACCCTTCACGACCTTCCCCACCCTTCACCACCTTCCCTACCCTTTACCACCTTCACTACCCTTCACCACCTTCCCTACCCTTCACCACCTCCCCTACCCTTCACCACCTTCCCTACCCTTCACCACCTTCCCTACCCTTCAACACTTTCCTTACCCTTCAACACCTTCCCTATCCTTTAGCACCTTCCCTACCCTTCACCACCTTCCCTATCCTTCACCACCTTCCCTACCCTTCAACACCTTTCCTACCCTTCACCACCTTCCCTACCCTTGACCACCTTCCCTACCCTTCACCACCTTCCCTATCCCTCACCACCTTCCCTACCCTTCACCACCTTCCCTACCCTTCACCACCTTCCCTATCCTTCACCACCTTCCCTACCCTTCACCACCTTCCCTACCCTTCACCACCTTCCCTACCCTTGACCACCTTCCCTACCCTTCACCACCTTCCCTATCCCTCACCACCTTCCCTACCCTTCACCACCTTCCCTACCCTTCACCACCTTCCCTAGCCTTCACCACCTTCCCTAGCCTTCACCACCTTCCCTACCCTTCACCATCTTCTTCACCTTCCCTGCCCTTCACCACCTTCCCTACCCTTCACCATCTTCCCTACCCTTCACCACCTTCCGTACCCTTCACCACCTTCAATACCCTTCACCACCTTCCCTACCCTTCACCACCTTCCCTACCCTTCACCACCTTCCCCACCCTTCACCACTTTCCCTACCCTTCACCACCTTCCTAACTCTTCAACACCTTCCATACCCTTCACCACCTTCCCTACCCTTCACCACTTTCCCTACCCTTCACCACCTTCCCAACCTTTCAACACCTTCCCCACCTTTCACCACTTTCCCTACCCTTCACCACCTTCCCTACCCTTCACCACCTTCCAAACCCTTCAACACCTTCCCTACCCTTCACCACCTTCCCTACCCTTGACCACCTTCCCTACCCTTCACCACCTTCCCTACCCTTCACCACCTTCACTACCCTTCACCACCTTCCCTACCCTTCAACACCTTCTCTACCCTTCACCACCTTCCCTACCCTTCACCACCTCCCCTACCCTTCACCACCTTCCCTACCCTTCACCACCTCCCCTTCTCATCACCACCTTCCCTACATTTCACCTCCTCCCCTAACCTTCACCACCTTCCCTACCCTTTACGACCTTCCCTACCCTTCACGACCTTCCCTACCCTTCACCACCTTCCCTACCCTTCACCACCTCCCCTACCCTTCACCACCTTCCCTACCCTTCACCACCTCCCCTTCTCATCACCACCTTCCCTACATTTCACCACCTCCCCTAACCTTCACCACCTTCCCTACCCTTCACCACCTTTCCTACCCTTCACGACCTTTCCTTCCCTTCACGACCTTCCCTACCCTTCATCACCTTTCCTACCCTTCACCACCTTCCCTACCGTTCAGCACCTTCCCTACCCTTCACCACCCCCACAACCCTTCACCACCTTCCCTACCCTTCATCACCTTTCCTACCCTTCACCACCTTCCCTACATTTCACCACCTTCCCTACCCTTCACCACCTTCCCTACCCTTCACCACCTTCCCTACCCTTCACCACCTCCCCTACCCTTCACCACCTTCCCTACCCTTCACCACCTTCCCTACCCTTCACCACCTTCCCTACCCTTCACCACCTTCCCTACCCTTCACCACCTTGTCTACCCTTCACCACCTTCCCTACCCTTCACCACCTTCCCTACCTTTCACCACCTTCCCTACCCTTCAACACCTTCCCTACCCTTCACCACCTTCCCCACCCTTCACCACCTTCCCAACCCTTCACCACCTTCCCTACCCTTCACCACCTTCCCTACCCTTCACCGCCTTCCCTACCCTTCACCACCTTCCCCACCCTTCACCACCTTCCCAACCCTTCACCACCTTCCCTACCCTTCACCACCTTCCCTATCCTTCGCCACCTTCCCTACCCTTCACCACCTTCCCTTCCCTTCACCGCCTTCCCTACCCTTCACCACCTTCCCCACCCTTCACCACCTTCCCAACCCTTCACCACCTTCCCTACCCTTCACCACCTTCCCTATCCTTCACCACCTACCCTACCCTTCACCACCTTCCCTACCCTTCACCACCTTCCCTACCCTTCACCACCTTCCCCACCCTTCACCACCTTCCCAACCCTTCACCACCTTCCCTACCCTTCACCACCTTCCCTATCCTTCACCACCTCCCCTACCCTTCACCACCTTCCCTACCCTTCACCACCTTCCCTACCCTTCACCATCTTCCCCACCCTTCACCACCTTCCCTACCCTTCACCACTTTCCCTACCCTTCACCACCTTCCCTACCCTTCACCACCTTCCCTACCCTTCACCACCTTCCCTACCCTTCACCACCTGCCCTACCCTTCACCACCTTCCCTACCCTTCACCACCTTCCCTATCCTTCACCACCTCCCCTACCCTTCACCACCTTCCCTACCCTTCACCACCTTCCCTACCCTTCACCACCTTCCCCACCCTTCACCACATTCCCAACCCTTCACCACCTTCCCTACCCTTCACCACCTTCCCTATCCTTCACCACCTTCCCTACCCTTCACCACCTGCCCTACCCTTCACCACCTGCCCTACCCTTCACCACCTTCCCTACCCTTCAACACCTTCCCTACCCTTCACCACCTTCCCTACCCTTCACCACCTTCCCTACCCTTCACCACCTTCCCTACCCTTCACCCAACCCGTTCTCGTTATAGCACGTCACATTCTGACGTATACTTTACCTAAGGACAAAAACTGATGTACAAGAAGATTGTTGCGGCTCGCGAAACTGAGGTGATGTCCCGTTTTCTGTTCTTGGTGATGTTTGGTGAGATGTGGATGTGAGTGTTGGCGGCAGGGCAGCAATGGCCTTATTCTGTATATTTATAGTGGGCCTTAAAGTGGGTGGGCCGACAAGCAGCTCCACATCTCACCAAACATCACCGGGTGACGACCACCCTGGAAATTACACTTGTTGGTGTTCTCATTGATAACAAGCTGATTTTTTTCAAGGACCACATTCAAAATATAACGAAAAAAGTTTCTAAAACAGTTGGCATTCTTTCTAAAATCAGATATTATGTACCTCGGCCTTGCTTGTAATGCTCTATTACTCTCTCATCTATCCTTATCTCAACTATGGTATATGTGCTTGGGGTTCTATTACCCAAAACTATCTTCGTCCTCTAATTACTCCATATAAATTAGCTATTAGAACAATAACAAACTCTGGCTCTAGACAGCACCCTGACATTTTTAAATTTTTAATTTGTTAGATATTATGTCACTGCACATCCTCTCATGTGTACTCTATATATATTAAACTCTGAACTGTAATGCCAATCCTGACCTTAAACGCTTCCTAAAGGGTTGTAACAGAACTCTTGGGGGCACCACACTAGAAACAAATATCTATTTCATAATTCAAGATTGAGACTTAACTAAACTAGAAACGCTATGCAAATCAAGGGACCCAGAATGTGGAATGACCTTTCCAATCACGTCAAAGACTGTCCATCTCTCAACCAGTTTAAGAGAAGCACTAAGTACTACCTAATCGACTCCATGTAACATTCCTTACCTCTTAAATGTCAACCTATGTCTTCCTATTATCAAACATCATTAATTACTAACTTGTAAAACTGCCAATAACTGACATGTATAAACTTAAGAAAATTGAAGTCCGTCAGTATATTTACTCAAAATTACTATCACTCGTCAGTTGCAATTGTTGCTGTTAATTCGACATGTAATTATGGTAATTCTTTCTTCTACTTCAGTTCACTTCATGCTTTTGATCTCATTTAGTCTTAAGTCTTAGTTTTTAAGTGTTTTCCCCACATCTTGTATGAAACGCTGTGCATATTAGTGGCTTTAGGCATAGATAATATAATAACTCTATTTAGAAATCCAACATTCTGCTTGTATCTCAATATGTTTGTATGTACGTTTACCTAAATAATCTATTTATTTATTTTTATTTATTTACATTTCTACTGAGGTCTTGTATCAATTACATTATGGGTCAATCTATTTATTGATACAAGACAAAATTGTTTCCAATGACCCCAATACAAAGTATACACAGCAATGTGCTGCTGCACTATTCTATATGAGGGATTACACAGTGTAGACCAAAGACAAGCTATAAGTTCATCTAATATCCCCATCTCACAGGATGGTTAGTCATACATGAATCATGAGACAACATCATATGCGAGGCTGATCTATTAGCCTGCATTAGTACACTCTGGGTAGAGCACATGAGTATCTTCCAATATTCCTGAGTGTATGAAGTAGTTACAGAGCTCAAAGTACCTCATACCATTTGGTCTGAAATTATTGATAACATGACAATCACAGATATAGTGTTGGAGAGTATGTCCCAGCTCTTGTTCACAGTTTACAGTTGGAATGTTCACCATTGGGGGATTCATTACCTGCAGCCACCTGCCATAGATATAGATATCCCAGCCTAATTCTGGCAATTACAATGTCACACTGTCTAGTGGATGATTTATGCTTCACGTACATGTAGTGGACATGTAGTGGAGTATGTACATGTAGTGGAGTATGTACATGTAGTGGAGTATGTACATGTAGTGGAGTATGTGCATGTAGTGGACATGTAGTGGATTATGTACATGTAGTGTACATGTAGTGCAGTATGTACATGTAGTGGAGTATGTACATGTAGTGGACATGTAGTGGAGTATGTACATGTAGTGGACATGTAGTGGAGTATGTACATGTAGTGGACATGTAGTGGAGTATGTACATGTAGTGGACATGCAGTGGAGTATGTACATGTAGTGGACATGTAGTGGAGTATGTACATGTAGTGGACATGTAGTGGAGTATGTACATGTAGTGGACATGCAGTGGAGTATGTACATGTAGTGGACATGTAGTGGACATGCAGTGGAGTATGTACATGTAGTGGACATGTAGTGGAGAGTATGTACTTGTAGTGAACATACAGCTCCAGCATTAAGTTCATACCTAGTTAAACAAGACAAAGTTAGAGAAGATCCAGAGGTATGTACATGTCGGGAGAGATACTTAATAACTTACACGTGGAAAATATTAGAGTGGCTGGTCCCAAACCTGCACACAGAAATAACATCACATGAGACTGTCGTGACGCTAACCCCGGTTCATTCCGAACACAGCGATTACACAACACATAACACCTTGCCTCAGCAACCGTTACTACCACCTATACTCCTACACACACCAGACCCTTGAGGCGTACCACTAGGTTTGTACTGGAACACAATGAGTGAACAGATGGAAGGTATTTAAAGGCCGTCGGGTTTTGTCATTTAATTACAAAGAATAGACTCTGACAAATAATAACATATTAACATACTCTATTAGGTAAATACACTTCCAATACCCATAGACCACTTGACCTCCGCGATCACCACTTGCACTCGTAACTTCCGCCTAAGCCCCTAATACGGAATGATTACTACAACGCTCCACACCCGGTTAGTCTTTCATTCAATACTCACATACTGCAGACTTAACTTGGTCACTAAGATCACATCAGGTTCTCGCATAGCTGTCTGCTACACTTCGCTGCTGCCGCAAACGATGACCTCGGAGGACTTGCCAGTTCAACTCCCACAACAAGACTGACTCCAGTCAACCATGGCCTCAAACATTTCACCACGCCTCTCAAGGAAGGTATAATCCGATTAACCTTATCCCTAGAGCGGTAACCTTGATCCTAGAAGCCTGACGAAGAATAATTCCTCTTTCCAGGAATTATTAATTTGGCTAAACAGCTTCGGTCTTAATCCATTGAACTTTCTTAGATATGTGATCCTTAGTCTGTCTACTTAACATGTACTTCCAATCATCATTCGTTAAGTGTTGTAGTAATGATCCTCTAGCTAATAAATCCTACTAACTTGTGGATTACAACAAGACCAGAAGACATGGCAGGATGTGCAGAATCCCCCCGTTGAAAAGCAGAGGTGCAACAGGTACTCTGAGAGAGAACTCTATCAACATCAGAGGCCCGAGACTGTTCAACACGCTTCCGCTACACATAAGGGGCATAACTGGCCGACCCCTCACAGTGTTCAAGAGAGAACTGGATAAGCATCTCCAAAGGATACCTGATCAACCAGGCTGTGACTCATACGTCAGGCTCCGAGCAGCCGCGTCCAACAGCCTGGTTGATCAATCCAGCAACAAGGAGGCCTGGTCGAAGACCGGGCCGCGGGGACGCTAAGCCCCGGAAGCACCTCAAGGTAACCTCAAGGTATGTTACCTGACTAGTCCAAGAACTAAGATATGAGCTACAAGGAAAGGCTACAGGAGCTACACCTCACGTCTCTGGATGACGGTAGAGTAAGGGGAGATATGATCACCACCTACAAAATTTTCAGGAACTGAAAAGTTCCTGGGACAAGGTCCAACTAATTAGCACATGTGGAACATGAACAAGGGGACACAGGTAGAAACTTAATACCCAAATGAGCCACAGAGACATTAGAAATACTTTTTCAGTGTCAGAGTAGTTAACAGATGGAATGCATTAGACAGTGATGTGGAGGAGACTGACTCCATACACAGTTTCATATGTAGATTTGATAGAGCCGAAGAATCAAGAATCTGTACACCAGTAGATTGACACTTGAGAGGCGGGACCAAAGAGCTGAAGCTCAACCTCCGCAAGCACAACCTGCTGAGACGAGACGAGAAGTGCCGCATGTGCACTATAGGCGCGGGACCAAGCAGAGGCCCCACAGAGGGAGTGTCAGTAGAGGTGGTGTTCCCCCGGACCTCCCAGCCAGCGGGCGTGTGTACTCATACTTACACTAATATACTCTGCCCCTGTGTGTACATTCTCTACCGTTTGATATTACACGTAATAGTAAATAGGGGTAATATTCTCTGGTGAAATAATAATAAAAATAACGCGGTGTGATGAGCAAACAAGGCTGCGTGATGGTGCAATCACTGGTATCTGGAGCCTGCAGCCGCCACACCCTCACCACTGGCTGGTCGCCGTAAATGTATAAACAAAACTATTGAACATTTTTACGAGTGAAAAATGTTGAGAACGGGCAGCAGATTTATTTATATACGAGAAAGTACAATGGGATGTGTCAGTGTAGAACTTTAAGTGATTATTTACTTTCTTTTGGTACTTTCTTGGTATTATTGTACCAAGTACAATTGGTACTTTCTTGGAGAGACACAAACACGTACAGTGTGTACGTGTTTGTGTCTCTCTTGTGTCTTCTTCCAACAGAAGGAAGACTGTTGCTAGTTCAGAAGGAACACTGTTGCTAGTTCAGGAGGAAGACTGTTGTTAGTTCAGAAGGAAGACTGTTGCTAGTTCAGAAGGAAGGCTGTTGCTAGTTCAGAAGGAAGACTGTTGCTAGATCAGGAGGAAGACTGTTGCTAGTTCAGGAGGAAGACTGTTGCTAGTTCAGAAGGAACACTGTTGCTAGTTCAGAAGGAAGACTGTTGCTAGTTCAGAAGGAAGACTGTTGCTAGTTCAGAAGGAAGACTGGTGCTAGTTCAGAAGGAAGACTGTTGCTAGTTCAGAAGGAACACTGTTGCTAGTTCAGAAGGAAGACTGTTGCTAGTTCAGAAGGAAGACTGGTGCTAGTTCAGAAGGAAGACTGGTGCTATTTCACAAGGAAGACTGTTGCTAGTTTAGAAGGAACACTGTTGCTAGTTCAGAAGGAAGACTGTTGCTAGTTCAGAAGGAAGACTGTTGCTAGTTCAGAAGGAAGACTGGTGCTATTTCAGAAGGAAGACTGGTGGTATTTCACAAGGAAGACTGTTGCTAGTTCAGAAGGAACACTGTTGCTAGTTCAGAAGGAAGACTGTTGCTAGTTCAGAAGGAAGACTGTTGCTAGTTCAGAAGGAAGAATGTTGCTAGTTCAGAAGGAAGACTGTTGCTAGTTCAGAAGGAAGACTGGTGCTAGTTCAGGAGGAAGACTGTTGCTAGTTCAGGAGGAAGACTGTTGTTAGTTCAGGAGGAAGACTGTTGCTAGTTCAGAAGGAAGACTGTTGCTAGTTCAGAAGGAAGACTGTTGCTAGTTCAGGAGGAAGACTGTTGCTAGTTCAGAAGGAAGACTGTTGCTAGTTCAGAAGGAAGACTGTTGCTAGTTCAGAAGGAAGACTGTTGCTAGTTCAGAAGGAAGACTGTTGCTAGTTCAGAAGGAAGACTGTTGCTAGTTCAGAAGGAAGACTGTTGCTAGTTCAGAAGGAAGACTGTTGCTAGTTCAGGAGGAAGACTGTTGCTAGTTCAGAAGGAAGACTGTTGCTAGTTCAGAAGGAAGACTGTTGCTAGTTCAGAAGGAACACTGTTGCTAGTTCAGAAGGAAGACTGTTGCTAGTTCAGAAGGAAGACTGGTGCTAGTTCAGAAGGAAGACTGGTGCTATTTCACAAGGAAGACTGTTGCTAGTTCAGAAGGAAGACTGTTGCTAGTTCAGAAGGAAGACTGTTGCTAGTTCAGAAGGAAGACTGTTGCTAGTTCAGAAGGAAGACTGGTGCTAGTTCAGAAGGAAGACTGGTGGTATTTCACAAGGAAGACTGTTGCTAGTTCAGGAGGAAGACTGGTGCTAGTTCAGAAGGAAGACTGTTGCTAGTTCAGAAGGAAGACTGGTGCTAGTTCAGAAGGAAGACTGTTGCTAGTTCAGAAGGAAGACTGTTGCTAGTTCAAGAGGAAGACTTGCTAGTTCAGAAGGAAGACTGTTGCTAGTTCAGGAGGAAGACTGTTGCTAGTTCAGAAGGAAGACTGTTGCTAGTTCAGAAGGAAGACTGTTGCTAGTTCAGAAGGAAGACTGTTGCTAGTTCAGAAGGAAGACTGGTGGTATTTCACAAGGAAGACTGTTGCTAGTTCAGGAGGAAGACTGGTGCTAGTTCAGAAGGAAGACTGTTGCTAGTTCAGAAGGAAGACTGGTGCTAGTTCAGAAGGAAGACTGTTGCTAGTTCAGAAGGAAGACTGTTGCTAGTTCAAGAGGATGACTTGCAAGTTCAGAAGGAAGACTGTTGCTAGTTCAGGAGGAAGACTGTTGCTAGTTCAGAAGGAAGACTGTTGCTAGTTCAAGAGGAAGACTGTTGCTAGTTCAGAAGGAAGACTGTTACTAGTTCAGGAGGAAGACTGTTGCTAGTTCAGAAGGAAGACTGTTGCTAGTTCAGAAGGAACACTGTTGCTAGTTCAGAAGGAAGACTGTTGCTAGTTCAAGAGGAAGACTGTTGCTAGTTCAGAAGGAAGACTGTTGCTAGTTCAGAAGGAAGACTGTTGCTAGTTCAGAAGGAACACTGTTGCTAGTTCAGAAGGAACACTGTTGCTAGTTCAAGAGGAAGACTGTTGCTAGTTCAGAAGGAAGACTGTTGCTAGTTCAGAAGGAAGACTGTTGCTAGTTCAGAAGGAAGACTGTTGCTAGTTCAGGAGGAAGACTGTTGCTAGTTCAGAAGGAACACTGTTGCTAGTTCAGAAGGAAGACTGTTGCTAGTTCAGGAGGAACACTGTTGCTAGTTCAGGAGGAAGACTGTTGTTAGTTCAGAAGGAAGACTGTTGCTAGTTCAGAAGGAAGACTGTTGCTAGTTCAGAAGGAAGACTGTTGCTAGTTCAGGAGGAAGACTGTTGCTAGTTCAGGAGGAAGACTGTTACTAGTTCAGAAGGAACACTGTTGCTAGTTCAGAAGGAAGACTGTTGCTAGTTCAGAAGGAAGACTGTTGCTAGTTCAGAAGGAAGACTGGTGCTAGTTCAGAAGGAATACTGTTGCTAGTTCAGAAGGAACACTGTTGCTAGTTCAGAAGGAAGACTGTTGCTAGTTCAGAAGGAAGACTGGTGCTAGTTCAGAAGGAAGACTGGTGCTATTTCACAAGGAAGACTGTTGCTAGTTTAGAAGGAACACTGTTGCTAGTTCAGAAGGAAGACTGTTGCTAGTTCAGAAGGAAGACTGTTGCTAGTTCAGAAGGAAGACTGGTGCTAGTTCAGAAGGAAGACTGGTGGTATTTCACAAGGAAGACTGTTGCTAGTTCAGAAGGAACACTGTTGCTAGTTCAGAAGGAAGACTGTTGCTAGTTCAGAAGGAAGACTGGTGCTAGTTCAGAAGGAAGACTGTTGCTAGTTCAGAAGGAAGACTGGTGCTAGTTCAGGAGGAAGACTGTTGCTAGTTCAGGAGGAAGACTGTTGCTAGTTCAGAAGGAAGACTGTTGCTAGTTCAGAAGGAAGACTGTTGCTAGTTCAGAAGGAAGACTGTTGCTAGTTCAGGAGGAAGACTGTTGCTAGTTCAGAAGGAAGACTGTTGCTAGTTCAGAAGGAAGACTGTTGCTAGTTCAGAAGGAAGACTGTTGCTAGTTCAGAAGGAAGACTGTTGCTAGTTCAGAAGGAAGACTGTTGCTAGTTCAGAAGGAAGACTGTTGCTAGTTCAGAAGGAAGACTGTTGCTAGTTCAGGAGGAAGACTGTTGCTAGTTCAGAAGGAAGACTGGTGCTAGTTCAGAAGGAAGACTGTTGCTAGTTCAGAAGGAACACTGTTGCTAGTTCAGAAGGAAGACTGTTGCTAGTTCAGAAGGAAGACTGGTGCTAGTTCAGAAGGAAGACTGGTGCTATTTCACAAGGAAGACTGTTGCTAGTTCAGAAGGAAGACTGTTGCTAGTTCAGAAGGAAGACTGTTGCTAGTTCAGAAGGAAGACTGTTGCTAGTTCAGAAGGAAGACTGGTGCTAGTTCAGAAGGAAGACTGGTGGTATTTCACAAGGAAGACTGTTGCTAGTTCAGGAGGAAGACTGGTGCTAGTTCAGAAGGAAGACTGTTGCTAGTTCAGAAGGAAGACTGGTGCTAGTTCAGAAGGAAGACTGTTGCTAGTTCAGAAGGAAGACTGTTGCTAGTTCAAGAGGAAGACTTGCTAGTTCAGAGGGAAGACTGTTGCTAGTTCAGGAGGAAGACTGTTGCTAGTTCAGAAGGAAGACTGTTGCTAGTTCAAGAGGAAGACTGTTGCTAGTTCAGAAGGAAGACTGTTGCTAGTTCAGGAGGAAGACTGTTGCTAGTTCAGAAGGAAGACTGTTGCTAGTTCAGAAGGAACACTGTTGCTAGTTCAGAAGGAAGACTGTTGCTAGTTCAAGAGGAAGACTGTTGCTAGTTCAGAAGGAAGACTGTTGCTAGTTCAGAAGGAAGACTGTTGCTAGTTCAGAAGGAACACTGTTGCTAGTTCAGAAGGAAGACTGTTGCTAGTTCAAGAGGAAGACTGTTGCTAGTTCAGAAGGAAGACTGTTGCTAGTTCAGGAGGAAGACTGTTGCTAGTTCAGAAGGAACACTGTTGCTAGTTCAGAAGGAAGACTGTTGCTAGTTCAGAAGGAACACTGTTGCTAGTTCAGGAGGAAGACTGTTGTTAGTTCAGAAGGAAGACTGTTGCGAGTTCAGAAGGAAGACTGTTGCTAGTTCAGAAGGAAGACTGTTGCTAGTTCAGGAGGAAGACTGTTGCTAGTTCAGGAGGAAGACTGTTGCTAGTTCAGAAGGAACACTGTTGCTAGTTCAGAAGGAAGACTGTTGTTAGTTCAGAAGGAAGACTGTTGCTAGTTCAGAAGGAAGACTGTTGCTAGTTCAGAAGGAAGACTGTTGCTAGTTCAGGAGGAAGACTGTTGCTAGTTCAGGAGGAAGACTGTTGCTAGTTCAGAAGGAACACTGTTGCTAGTTCAGAAGGAAGACTGTTGCTAGTTCAGAAGGAACACTGTTGCTAGTTCAGAAGGAAGACTGTTGCTAGTTCAGAAGGAAGACTGTTGCTAGTTCAGAAGGAAGAATGGTGCTAGTTCAGAAGGAAGACTGTTGCTAGTTCAGAAGGAAGACTGGTGCTAGTTCAGGAGGAAGACTGTTGCTAGTTCAGGAGGAAGACTGTTGCTAGTTCAGAAGGAAGACTGTTGCTAGTTCAGAAGGAAGACTGTTGCTAGTTCAGAAGGAAGACTGTTGCTAGTTCAGAAGGAAGACTGTTGCTAGTTCAGAAGGAAGACTGTTGCTAGTTCAGAAGGAAGACTGTTGCTAGTTCAGGAGGAAGACTGTTGCTAGTTCAGAAGGAAGACTGGTGCTAGTTCAGAAGGAAGACTGTTGCTAGTTCAGAAGGAAGACTGTTGCTAGTTCAGAAGGAAGACTGTTGCTAGTTCAGAAGGAAGACTGGTGCTAGTTCAGAAGGAAGACTGGTGCTATTTCACAAGGAAGATTGTTGCTAGTTCAGAAGGAAGACTGTTGCTAGTTCAGAAGGAAGACTGTTGCTAGTTCAGAAGGAAGACTGTTGCTAGTTCAGAAGGAAGACTGGTGCTAGTTCAGAAGGAAGACTGGTGGTATTTCACAAGGAAGACTGTTGCTAGTTCAGGAGGAAGACTGGTGCTAGTTCAGAAGGAAGACTGTTGCTAGTTCAGAAGGAAGACTGGTGCTAGTTCAGAAGGAAGACTGTTGCTAGTTCAAGAGGAAGACTTGCTAGTTCAGAAGGAAGACTGTTGCTAGTTCAGGAGGAAGACTGTTGCTAGTTCAGAAGGAAGACTGTTGCTAGTTCAAGAGGAAGACTGTTGCTAGTTCAGAAGGAAGACTGTTGCTAGTTCAGGAGGAAGACTGTTGCTAGTTCAGAAGGAAGACTGTTGCTAGTTCAGAAGGAACACTGTTGCTAGTTCAGAAGGAAGACTGTTGCTAGTTCAAGAGGAAGACTGTTGCTAGTTCAGAAGGAAGACTGTTGCTAGTTCAGAAGGAAGACTGTTGCTAGTTCAGAAGGAAGACTGGTGCTAGTTCAGAAGGAAGACTGGTGCTATTTCACAAGGAAGACTGTTGCTAGTTTAGAAGGAACACTGTTGCTAGTTCAGAAGGAAGACTGTTGCTAGTTCAGAAGGAAGACTGTTGCTAGTTCAGAAGGAAGACTGGTGCTAGTTCAGAAGGAAGACTGGTGGTATTTCACAAGGAAGACTGTTGCTAGTTCAGAAGGAACACTGTTGCTAGTTCAGAAGGAAGACTGTTGCTAGTTCAGAAGGAAGACTGTTGCTAGTTCAGAAGGAAGACTGGTGCTAGTTCAGAAGGAAGACTGTTGCTAGTTCAGAAGGAAGACTGGTGCTAGTTCAGGAGGAAGACTGTTGCTAGTTCAGGAGGAAGACTGTTGCTAGTTCAGAAGGAAGACTGTTGCTAGTTCAGAAGGAAGACTGTTGCTAGTTCAGAAGGAACACTGTTGCTAGTTCAGAAGGAAGACTGTTGCTAGTTCAGAAGGAAGACTGGTGCTAGTTCAGAAGGAAGACTGGTGCTATTTCACAAGGAAGACTGTTGCTAGTTTAGAAGGAACACTGTTGCTAGTTCAGAAGGAAGACTGTTGCTAGTTCAGAAGGAAGACTGTTGCTAGTTCAGAAGGAAGACTGGTGCTAGTTCAGAAGGAAGACTGGTGGTATTTCACAAGGAAGACTGTTGCTAGTTCAGAAGGAACACTGTTGCTAGTTCAGAAGGAAGACTGTTGCTAGTTCAGAAGGAAGACTGTTGCTAGTTCAGAAGGAAGACTGGTGCTAGTTCAGAAGGAAGACTGTTGCTAGTTCAGAAGGAAGACTGGTGCTAGTTCAGGAGGAAGACTGTTGCTAGTTCAGGAGGAAGACTGTTGCTAGTTCAGAAGGAAGACTGTTGCTAGTTCAGAAGGAAGACTGTTGCTAGTTCAGAAGGAAGACTGTTGCTAGTTCAGGAGGAAGACTGTTGCTAGTTCAGAAGGAAGACTGTTGCTAGTTCAGAAGGAAGACTGTTGCTAGTTCAGAAGGAAGACTGTTGCTAGTTCAGAAGGAAGACTGTTGCTAGTTCAGAAGGAAGACTGTTGCTAGTTCAGAAGGAAGACTGTTGCTAGTTCAGAAGGAAGACTGTTGCTAGTTCAGGAGGAAGACTGTTGCTAGTTCAGAAGGAAGACTGGTGCTAGTTCAGAAGGAAGACTGTTGCTAGTTCAGAAGGAACACTGTTGCTAGTTCAGAAGGAAGACTGTTGCTAGTTCAGAAGGAAGACTGGTGCTAGTTCAGAAGGAAGACTGGTGCTATTTCACAAGGAAGACTGTTGCTAGTTCAGAAGGAAGACTGTTGCTAGTTCAGAAGGAAGACTGTTGCTAGTTCAGAAGGAAGACTGTTGCTAGTTCAGAAGGAAGACTGGTGCTAGTTCAGAAGGAAGACTGGTGGTATTTCACAAGGAAGACTGTTGCTAGTTCAGGAGGAAGACTGGTGCTAGTTCAGAAGGAAGACTGTTGCTAGTTCAGAAGGAAGACTGGTGCTAGTTCAGAAGGAAGACTGTTGCTAGTTCAGAAGGAAGACTGTTGCTAGTTCAAGAGGAAGACTTGCTAGTTCAGAGGGAAGACTGTTGCTAGTTCAGGAGGAAGACTGTTGCTAGTTCAGAAGGAAGACTGTTGCTAGTTCAAGAGGAAGACTGTTGCTAGTTCAGAAGGAAGACTGTTGCTAGTTCAGGAGGAAGACTGTTGCTAGTTCAGAAGGAAGACTGTTGCTAGTTCAGAAGGAACACTGTTGCTAGTTCAGAAGGAAGACTGTTGCTAGTTCAAGAGGAAGACTGTTGCTAGTTCAGAAGGAAGACTGTTGCTAGTTCAGAAGGAAGACTGTTGCTAGTTCAGAAGGAACACTGTTGCTAGTTCAGAAGGAAGACTGTTGCTAGTTCAAGAGGAAGACTGTTGCTAGTTCAGAAGGAAGACTGTTGCTAGTTCAGGAGGAAGACTGTTGCTAGTTCAGAAGGAACACTGTTGCTAGTTCAGAAGGAAGACTGTTGCTAGTTCAGAAGGAACACTGTTGCTAGTTCAGGAGGAAGACTGTTGTTAGTTCAGAAGGAAGACTGTTGCGAGTTCAGAAGGAAGACTGTTGCTAGTTCAGAAGGAAGACTGTTGCTAGTTCAGGAGGAAGACTGTTGCTAGTTCAGGAGGAAGACTGTTGCTAGTTCAGAAGGAACACTGTTGCTAGTTCAGAAGGAAGACTGTTGTTAGTTCAGAAGGAAGACTGTTGCTAGTTCAGAAGGAAGACTGTTGCTAGTTCAGAAGGAAGACTGTTGCTAGTTCAGGAGGAAGACTGTTGCTAGTTCAGGAGGAAGACTGTTGCTAGTTCAGAAGGAACACTGTTGCTAGTTCAGAAGGAAGACTGTTGCTAGTTCAGAAGGAACACTGTTGCTAGTTCAGAAGGAAGACTGTTGCTAGTTCAGAAGGAAGACTGTTGCTAGTTCAGAAGGAAGAATGGTGCTAGTTCAGAAGGAAGACTGTTGCTAGTTCAGAAGGAAGACTGGTGCTAGTTCAGGAGGAAGACTGTTGCTAGTTCAGGAGGAAGACTGTTGCTAGTTCAGAAGGAAGACTGTTGCTAGTTCAGAAGGAAGACTGTTGCTAGTTCAGAAGGAAGACTGTTGCTAGTTCAGAAGGAAGACTGTTGCTAGTTCAGAAGGAAGACTGTTGCTAGTTCAGAAGGAAGACTGTTGCTAGTTCAGGAGGAAGACTGTTGCTAGTTCAGAAGGAAGACTGGTGCTAGTTCAGAAGGAAGACTGTTGCTAGTTCAGAAGGAAGACTGTTGCTAGTTCAGAAGGAAGACTGTTGCTAGTTCAGAAGGAAGACTGGTGCTAGTTCAGAAGGAAGACTGGTGCTATTTCACAAGGAAGATTGTTGCTAGTTCAGAAGGAAGACTGTTGCTAGTTCAGAAGGAAGACTGTTGCTAGTTCAGAAGGAAGACTGTTGCTAGTTCAGAAGGAAGACTGGTGCTAGTTCAGAAGGAAGACTGGTGGTATTTCACAAGGAAGACTGTTGCTAGTTCAGGAGGAAGACTGGTGCTAGTTCAGAAGGAAGACTGTTGCTAGTTCAGAAGGAAGACTGGTGCTAGTTCAGAAGGAAGACTGTTGCTAGTTCAAGAGGAAGACTTGCTAGTTCAGAAGGAAGACTGTTGCTAGTTCAGGAGGAAGACTGTTGCTAGTTCAGAAGGAAGACTGTTGCTAGTTCAAGAGGAAGACTGTTGCTAGTTCAGAAGGAAGACTGTTGCTAGTTCAGGAGGAAGACTGTTGCTAGTTCAGAAGGAAGACTGTTGCTAGTTCAGAAGGAACACTGTTGCTAGTTCAGAAGGAAGACTGTTGCTAGTTCAAGAGGAAGACTGTTGCTAGTTCAGAAGGAAGACTGTTGCTAGTTCAGAAGGAAGACTGTTGCTAGTTCAGAAGGAAGACTGGTGCTAGTTCAGAAGGAAGACTGGTGCTATTTCACAAGGAAGACTGTTGCTAGTTTAGAAGGAACACTGTTGCTAGTTCAGAAGGAAGACTGTTGCTAGTTCAGAAGGAAGACTGTTGCTAGTTCAGAAGGAAGACTGGTGCTAGTTCAGAAGGAAGACTGGTGGTATTTCACAAGGAAGACTGTTGCTAGTTCAGAAGGAACACTGTTGCTAGTTCAGAAGGAAGACTGTTGCTAGTTCAGAAGGAAGACTGTTGCTAGTTCAGAAGGAAGACTGGTGCTAGTTCAGAAGGAAGACTGTTGCTAGTTCAGAAGGAAGACTGGTGCTAGTTCAGGAGGAAGACTGTTGCTAGTTCAGGAGGAAGACTGTTGCTAGTTCAGAAGGAAGACTGTTGCTAGTTCAGAAGGAAGACTGTTGCTAGTTCAGAAGGAAGACTGTTGCTAGTTCAGGAGGAAGACTGTTGCTAGTTCAGAAGGAAGACTGTTGCTAGTTCAGAAGGAAGACTGTTGCTAGTTCAGAAGGAAGACTGTTGCTAGTTCAGAAGGAAGACTGTTGCTAGTTCAGAAGGAAGACTGTTGCTAGTTCAGAAGGAAGACTGTTGCTAGTTCAGAAGGAAGACTGTTGCTAGTTCAGGAGGAAGACTGTTGCTAGTTCAGAAGGAAGACTGGTGCTAGTTCAGAAGGAAGACTGTTGCTAGTTCAGAAGGAAGACTGTTGCTAGTTCAGAAGGAAGACTGTTGCTAGTTCAGAAGGAAGACTGGTGCTAGTTCAGAAGGAAGACTGGTGCTATTTCACAAGGAAGACTGTTGCTAGTTCAGAAGGAAGACTGTTGCTAGTTCAGAAGGAAGACTGTTGCTAGTTCAGAAGGAAGACTGTTGCTAGTTCAGAAGGAAGACTGGTGCTAGTTCAGAAGGAAGACTGGTGGTATTTCACAAGGAAGACTGTTGCTAGTTCAGGAGGAAGACTGGTGCTAGTTCAGAAGGAAGACTTTTGCTAGTTCAGAAGGAAGACTGGTGCTAGTTCAGAAGGAAGACTGTTGCTAGTTCAGAAGGAAGACTGTTGCTAGTTCAAGAGGAAGACTTGCTAGTTCAGAAGGAAGACTGTTGCTAGTTCAGGAGGAAGACTGTTGCTAGTTCAGAAGGAAGACTGTTGCTAGTTCAAGAGGAAGACTGTTGCTAGTTCAGAAGGAAGACTGTTGCTAGTTCAGGAGGAAGACTGTTGCTAGTTCAGAAGGAAGACTGTTGCTAGTTCAGAAGGAACACTGTTGCTAGTTCAGAAGGAAGACTGTTGCTAGTTCAAGAGGAAGACTGTTGCTAGTTCAGAAGGAAGACTGTTGCTAGTTCAGAAGGAAGACTGTTGCTAGTTCAGAAGGAACACTGTTGCTAGTTCAGAAGGAAGACTGTTGCTAGTTCAAGAGGAAGACTGTTGCTAGTTCAGAAGGAAGACTGTTGCTAGTTCAGAAGGAAGACTGTTGCTAGTTCAGGAGGAAGACTGTTGCTAGTTCAGAAGGAACACTGTTGCTAGTTCAGAAGGAAGACTGTTGCTAGTTCAGAAGGAACACTGTTGCTAGTTCAGGAGGAAGACTGTTGTTAGTTCAGAAGGAAGACTGTTGCGAGTTCAGAAGGAAGACTGTTGCTAGTTCAGAAGGAAGACTGTTGCTAGTTCAGGAGGAAGACTGTTGCTAGTTCAGGAGGAAGACTGTTGCTAGTTCAGAAGGAACACTGTTGCTAGTTCAGAAGGAAGACTGTTGTTAGTTCAGAAGGAAGACTGTTGCTAGTTCAGAAGGAAGACTGTTGCTAGTTCAGAAGGAAGACTGTTGCTAGTTCAGGAGGAAGACTGTTGCTAGTTCAGGAGGGAGACTGTTGCTAGTTCAGAAGGAACACTGTTGCTAGTTCAGAAGGAAGACTGTTGCTAGTTCAGAAGGAAGACTGTTGCTAGTTCAGAAGGAAGACTGTTGCTAGTTCAGAAGGAAGACTGTTGCTAGTTCAGAAGGAAGAATGGTGCTAGTTCAGAAGGAAGACTGTTGCTAGTTCAGAAGGAAGACTGGTGCTAGTTCAGGAGGAAGACTGTTGCTAGTTCAGGAGGAAGACTGTTGCTAGTTCAGAAGGAAGACTGTTGCTAGTTCAGAAGGAAGACTGTTGCTAGTTCAGAAGGAAGACTGTTGCTAGTTCAGAAGGAAGACTGTTGCTAGTTCAGAAGGAAGACTGTTGCTAGTTCAGAAGGAAGACTGTTGCTAGTTCAGGAGGAAGACTGTTGCTAGTTCAGAAGGAAGACTGGTGCTAGTTCAGAAGGACGACTGTTGCTAGTTCAGAAGGAAGACTGTTGCTAGTTCAGAAGGAAGACTGTTGCTAGTTCAGAAGTAAGACTGGTGCTAGTTCAGAAGGAAGACTGGTGCTATTTCACAAGGAAGACTGTTGCTAGTTCGGAAGGAAGACTGTTGCTAGTTCAGAAAGAAGACTGTTGCTAGTTCAGAAGGAAGACTGTTGCTAGTTCAGAAGGAAGACTGGTGCTAGTTCAGAAGGAAGACTGGTGGTATTTCACAAGGAAGACTGTTGCTAGTTCAGGAGGAAGACTGGTGCTAGTTCAGAAGGAAGACTGTTGCTAGTTCAGAAGGAAGACTGGTGCTAGTTCAGAAGGAAGACTGTTGCTAGTTCAGAAGGAAGACTGTTGCTAGTTCAAGAGGAAGACTTGCTAGTTCAGAAGGAAGACTGTTGCTAGTTCAGGAGGAAGACTGTTGCTAGTTCAGAAGGAAGACTGTTGCTAGTTCAAGAGGAAGACTGTTGCTAGTTCAGAAGGAAGACTGTTGCTAGTTCAGGAGGAAGACTGTTGCTACTTCAGAAGGAAGACTGTTGCTAGTTCAGAAGGAACACTGTTGCTAGTTCAGAAGGAAGACTGTTGCTAGTTCAAGAGGAAGACTGTTGCTAGTTCAGAAGGAAGACTGTTGCTAGTTCAGAAGGAAGACTGTTGCTAGTTCAGAAGGAACACTGTTGCTAGTTCAGAAGGAAGACTGTTGCTAGTTCAAGAGGAAGACTGTTGCTAGTTCAGACGGAAGACTGTTGCTAGTTCAGAAGGAAGACTGTTGCTAGTTCAGGAGGAAGACTGTTGCTAGTTCAGAAGGAACACTGTTGCTAGTTCAGAAGGAAGACTGTTGCTAGTTCAGAAGGAACACTGTTGCTAGTTCAGGAGGAAGACTGTTGTTAGTTCAGAAGGAAGACTGTTGCTAGTTCAGAAGGAAGACTGTTGCTAGTTCAGAAGGAAGACTGTTGCTAGTTCAGGAGGAAGACTGTTGCTAGTTCAGGAGGAAGACTGTTGCTAGTTCAGAAGGAACACTGTTGCTAGTTCAGAAGGAAGACTGTTGCTAGTTCAGAAGGAAGACTGTTGCTAGTTCAGAAGGAAGACTGGTGCTAGTTCAGAAGGAAGACTGTTGCTAGTTCAGAAGGAAGACTGTTGCTAGTTCAGAAGGAAGACTGTTGCTAGTTCAGAAGGAAGACTGGTGCTAGTTCAGAAGGAAGACTGGTGGTATTTCACAAGGAAGACTGTTGCTAGTTCAGAAGGAACACTGTTGCTAGTTCAGAAGGAAGACTGTTGCTAGTTCAGAAGGAAGACTGTTGCTAGTTCAGAAGGAAGACTGGTGCTAGTTCAGAAGGAAGACTGTTGCTAGTTCAGAAGGAAGACTGGTGCTAGTTCAGGAGGAAGACTGTTGCTAGTTCAGGAGGAAGACTGTTGCTAGTTCAGAAGGAAGACTGTTGCTAGTTCAGAAGGAAGACTGTTGCTAGTTCAGAAGGAAGACTGTTGCTAGTTCAGGAGGAAGACTGTTGCTAGTTCAGAAGGAAGACTGTTGCTAGTTCAGAAGGAAGACTGTTGCTAGTTCAGAAGGAAGACTGTTGCTAGTTCAGAAGGAAGACTGTTGCTAGTTCAGAAGGAAGACTGTTGCTAGTTCAGAAGGAAGACTGTTGCTAGTTCAGAAGGAAGACTGTTGCTAGTTCAGGAGGAAGACTGTTGCTAGTTCAGAAGGAAGACTGGTGCTAGTTCAGAAGGAAGACTGTTGTTAGTTCAGAAGGAAGACTGTTGCTAGTTCAGAAGGAAGACTGTTGCTAGTTCAGAAGGAAGACTGTTGCTAGTTCAGAAGGAAGACTGTTGCTAGTTCAGAAGGAAGACTGTTGCTAGTTCAGAAGGAAGAATGTTGCTAGTTAAGAAGGAAGACTGTTGCTAGCTCAGAAGGAAGACTGTTGCTAGTTCAGAAGGAAGACTGGTGCTAGTTCAGAAGGAAGACAGGTTATTCAAGTTACTTGAAAGACTGGAAGTTTCAGTTTAGTACATAAATATATTGAATACAGGTAAGAGTATTCTGGGATATATTTCTAGATGTTGTAGCACCAATATATCTAATAGAATTGTTCACCTTGCTCCTGCCCTTGTTGAGCCCCAGTTGGATTATACTGTTCATTGTTGGTCTCTGTATTACAGAATGAACATAAGTTCACTTGGTCTTGTTCAGAGAATAATAACAATCAATAACAGGAATTAGAAACCTCCTTTATGAAGAGAGATTAAGAAAAACTAAATTCACATTCTCTATAAAGTCGACGAATAAGGGGCGAGATTATTGAAATATATAAATAGATAGATGGGATATAAATAAGGTTTTAAATACAAAAAATTAAGGTAACACTGGATATAAATTGGACAAGTTTATATTCATGAAAGACCTGTGTCAATGTTCGTATGGAAACGGTTGTTGATTTATGTACAAATTATCAGGTAAGACAATAGGTGTGGGATCGGCGGATTGTTTCAAGCGTAGGTTAGACACACGTGAATGAGTTTGGGAGAATATAAATGGGAGCGGTGTGGTAAGGAAGAATGGGTCCTATGCAGTTCATGTTATTCTTATGTTGTTATATAGTACTATGTGAGATACCCCAGATCAGTATCTGTGTCTGTCTCTCTCTCTGCGTGTTTACTTATGTGTCTTCCTCTTTCTCTGTATTGACCTAGTTGTGCTTGTGGGGGTTGAGCTCTGCTCTTTCCGCCCGCCTCTCAACTGTCAATCACTCAACTGTTACTACCTAACTAACTCCCCCCCCCCCCCCCCACACACACACACACCCAGGCAGCAGCCCGCAACAGTCGTCTAACTCCCAAGTACCTATTTACTGCTAGGTAGCCCCCATATACGCCTCTAGGCGGCGCCTTTATGTGCCTCTAGGCGGCCCTTTATGTGCCTCTAGGCGGCCCTTTATGTGCCTTTAGGCGGCCCTTTATGTACCTCTAGGTGGCCCTTTATGTGCCTCTAGGCGGCCCTTTATGTGCCTCTAGGCGGCCCTTTATGTGCCTCTAGGCGGCCCTTTATGTGCCTTTAGGCGGCCGTTTATGTACCTCTAGGCGGCCCTTTATGTGCCTCTAGGAGGCCCTTTATGTACCTCTAGGCGGCCCTTTATATACCTCTATGTGGCCCCTCTATGTGCCTCTAGGCGGTCCTTTATGTACCTCTAAGCGGCCTCTTACGTACCTCTAGGCGGCCCATTATGTACCTCCAGGCGACCCATTATGCACATCAAGGCGATCCATTATGCACATCAAGGCGGCCCTTTATATGCCTCTAGTCGGCCCTTTATGTACCTGTTGGTGGCCCTTTTTGTAACTCCAGAAGACCCATTATGTACCTCTAGGCGCCTCTTTATGTACCTCTTGGCGGTCCTTTATGTACCTCTAGGTTGTCCTCTATGTACTTCTCGGCGGTCTTTTATGTACCTGTAGGTGGCCCCATTATGTACCACTAGGCGCCTCTTTATATACCTCTAGGCGGCTCTTTATCTTTTAAACTGCGCATGGCGTATATATACGCCCTGAGTAACATGTCCCATGGTGCGCATGGCGTATATATACACCCTGAGTAACATGTCCCATAGTGCGCATGGCGCATATATACACCCTGAGTAACATGTCCCATGGTGCGCATGGCGTATATATACACCCTGAGTAACATGTCCCATGGTGCGCATGGCGTATATATACACCCTGAGTAACATGTCCCATGGTGCGCATGGCGTATATATACGCCCTGAGTAACATGTCCCATGGTGCGCATGGCGTATATATACACCCTGAGTAACATGTCCCATGGTGCGCATGGCGTATATATACGCCCTGAGTAACATGTCCCATGGTGCGCATGGCGTATATATACGCCCTGAGTAACATGTCCCATGGTGCGCATGGCGTATATATACGCCCTGAGTAACATGTCCCATGGTGCGCATGGCGTATATATACGCCCTGAGTAACATGTCCCATGGTGCGCATGGCGTATATATACACCCTGAGTAACATGTCCCATGGTGCGCATGGCGTATATATACGCCATAGGGTGCCAGGCCTGATTCAAATGGCCCGCGGCTACACGGGGTTCACAGTAGCTTCCTCAGGGCTCTTGTAAACAGATGCCATTTTAAAAAAAATATCGTGGGCAATATTCTGAGGTGTGAGAGGCACAGTACTGTTGGAGCAACCAAGGCCGGCGCACGCAGCATGAGCGAACAGCATTGATGTTCAGCTTGTGACCACAGCATCGCCGAAAAATGTTTAAATAAATATATAATTGTTATTATTTAGCGATGACAATATTACAGATGACCAATGACTGTGATATAAATAACCAGGGTTGTGATAATAGCAGGATTGTTGTAATAATTAGCGCTGTGGGAGGAGTGATGCTGAGAGACGGAGGGAGACAGCATCGTTTACTGTGTGGCTACCTGTTATTGTTTGCATTCACCATACCAGGTCAGTGGTTGTCTATGGTGAACACAAATGTAGATACTTATATATAATGTGTGTATTAGTGTAATAACAGCAAAAGGATTATGCTGGGAGGAGCCATATGGGTGACGGAGGTGACGTCGTCTGCACGATTTGTCTAGCTGTTTAGAGGGTGGCCACTATGCTCTTTGGGCGCACTACAAGCTTAGGTGTACAGTTACCGTGCATACAACATGTAGATATTTATATATAATATGTGTATATAGGGTAATAACACTGCAAAAGGTGTTGTTGGGGGAGAAAGTTTAGTGCGTGTGACCTTGAAAGAGTGAGGGAGCCGCCAGCCGCCTTCTGTGTATAGGGACTGCACTAACTTAGTGGTTCGTTATGGTGACCAAAACATGCAGATACTTATATATAACCTGTGTATAGAGTGTAATAGCAGCAAAACTACTTGTTCATTGTTTTATAAACATAATAATTGAATCACTAATATGCACATCATACTTTTGAGTATAGCGATTATTCACCACTTTTATTATATAAATATATTACAATACATACTATTGAATAATATTACTGCAAAAAAACTAAGAAAAAATCAATCGAAGACATTGAAACAATTAAGTAATAATATCTTTGTGGCAACTCCCACCTGTCAGCGGGGGTGACGCTGACCAGGTCTGACGACCGCTCTGTCAACGCTAACTTTTTGCCAGACTTCCTCGGTCAATTGCGCCCAAAATATGTCACCTACGATTGTTTTCGCCGTGCTCAGGGGACACAAATTAACATGTTTAGAAGACGAAAAAAAAATTTTGATTTTTTTTTTCTTGAGCACAGGGGTGTAAATGTCCCAAGGACCCCTGAGCAGTGTAAGGGCTACGTACCTCTAGGTGGCCCAATATGTACCGCTAGGCGGCCATATATGTACCTCTAGGCGGCCTTTTTATATAACTCTAGGCGGCCCATTATGTACCTCTAGGCGGCCCTTTATGTACCTCTAGGCGGCCCTTTATGTAACTCTAGGCGGTCTCTTTATGTACCTCTAAGCGGCACTTTATGTACCTCTAGGCGGCCCTTTATGTACCTCTAGGCGGCCCTTTATGTACCTCTAGGCGATCTCTTTATGTACCTCTAAGCGGCATTTTATGTACATCTAGGCGATCTCTTTATGTACCTCTAAGCGGCACTTTATGTACCTCTAGGCGGCACTTTATGTACCTCTAGGCGGCCTTTTATGTACCTTTAGGCTGCGCTCTATTTACCTCTAGGAGGCCCCTTTAAGTACCTTTAGGCGGACCCTTTATGTACCTCTAGGCGGCCCTTTATGTGCCTTAAGGCGGCCTCTTTATGTGCCTCTAGGCGGCCCTTTATGTGCCTTTAGGCGGCCCCTTTATGCACCTCTAGGCGGCCCTTTTTGCACCTGTAGGCGGCCCTTTATGTACCTGTAGGCGGCCTTTTATGCGCCTCTAGGCGGCCACTCTATGTATCTGTAGGCGGCCCATTTATGTACCTCTAGGCGGCCCTTTATGCACCTCTAGGCGGCCCTTTTTGTACCTCTAGGCGGCCCTTTATGTACCTCTAGGCGGCCCTTTATGCACCTCTAGGCGGCCCTTTATGTACCTCTAGGCGGCCCTTTATGTACCTCTAGGCGGCCCTTTATGTACCTCTAGGCGGCCCTTTATGCACCTCTAGGCGGCCCTTTATGCACCTCTAGGCGGCCCTTTATGTACCTCTAGGCGGCCCTTTATGTACCTCTAGGCGGCCCTTTATGTACCTCTAGGCGGCCCTTTATGTGCCTCTAGGCGGCCCTTTATGTACCTCTAGGCGGCCCTTAAAGTACCTCTAGGCGGCCCTTTATGTGCCTCTAGGCGGCCCTTTATGTACCTCTAGGCGGCCCTTTATGTACCTCTAGGCGGCTCTTTATGTGCCTCTAGGCGGCCCCTTTATATACCTCTAGGCAGCCCTTTATGTGCCTCTAGGCGGCGCCTTTATATACCTCTTGGCGGCCCTTTATGTACCTCTAGGCGGCCCTTTATGTGCCACTAGGCGGCCTCTTTCTGCACCTCTAGGCGGCCCTTTATGTACCTCTAGGCGGCCCCTTTATGTACCTGTAGGCGGCACTTTATGTACCTCTAGGCGGCCTCTTTCTGCACCTCTAGGCGGCCCTTTTTGTACCTCTAGGCGGCTCCTTTGTATGCCTCTAGGCGGCCCTTAATGTACCTCTAGGCGGCCCCTTTATGTGCCTCTAGGCGGCTCCTTTATGTACCTCTTGGTGGCCCCTTTATGTGCCTCTAGGCGGCCCTTTATGTACCTCTAGGCGGCCGTTTTTGTACCTTTAGGCGGCTCCTTTGCGTGCCTCTAGGCGGCCCTTTATGTACCTCTAGGCGGTCCCTTTATGCACCTCTAGGCGGCCCTTTATGTACCTCTAGGCGGCCCCTTTATGTACCTCTAGGCGGCCCTTTATGTGCCTCTAGGCGGCTCCTTTATGTACCTCTAGGCGGCCACTTTATGTGCCTCTAGGCGGCCCTTTATGTACTCCGCGGTCCTTTATGTGCCTCTAGGCGGCTCCTTTATGTGCCTATAGGCGGCCATTTATGCATCTCTAGGCGGCCATTTATGCAACTTTAGGCGGCCTTTTATGTGTCTCCAGGCGGCCCTTTATGCACCTCTAGGCGGCCCCTTTATGCACCTCTAGGCGGCCCTTTATGTACCTCTAGGCGGCCCCTTTATGTGCTTCTAGGCGGCTCTTTATGCACCTCTAGGCGGCCATTTATTTTCCTCTAGGCGGCTCTTTATGCACCTCTAGGCGGCCCTTTATGTACCTCTAGGCGGCCCCTTTATGCACCTCTAGGCGGCCCTTTATGTACCTCTAGGCGGCCCCTTTATGTACCTCTAGGCGGCCCCTTATGTACCTCTAGGCGGCCCCCTATGTGCCTCTAGTCGGCGCCTTTATATACCTCTAGGCGGCCCCTTTATATACCTTTAGGCGGCCCCTTTATATACCTCTAGGCGGCCCCTTTATATACCTCTAGGCGGCCCCTTTATATACCTCTAGGCGGCCCTTTATGTGCCTCTAGGCGGCCCCTTTATGTGCCTCTAGGCGGCCCCTTCATATACCTCTAGGCGGCCCCTTTATATACCTCTAGGCGGCCCTTGTTGTGCCTCTAGGCGGCCCCTTTATGTGCCTCTAGGCGGCCCTTTATGTGCCTCTAGGTGGCCCTTTATGTGCCTCTAGGCGGCCTTTTATGTGCTTCTAGGCGGCCCTTTATGTGCCTCTAGGCGGCCCTTTATGTGCCTCTAGGCGGCCCTTTATGTACCTCCAGGCGGCCCTTTATGTATCTCTAGGCAGCCCTTTATGTGCCTCTAGGCGGCCACTTTATGCACCTCTAGGCGTCTCTTTATGTACCTCTAGGCGGCCCTTTATGCACCTCTAGGCGGCCTTTTTATGTACCTCTAGGCGGCAATTTATGTGCCTCTAGGCGGCCCCTTTATGCACCTCAAGGCAGCCCCTTTATCTACCTCTAGGCGGCCCTTTATGTGCCTCTATGTGGCCTTTTAAGTAAAACTAGGCGCCCCTTTATGTTCCTCTAGGCGGCCCTTTGTATACCTCTAGGCGGCCCTTTAAACGCCTCAAGGCGGCCCCTTTATATGCCTCCAGGCGGTCTCTTTATGTACCTCTAGGCGGCCCTTTATGTACCTCTAGGCGGCCCTTTATGTGCCTCTAGGCGGCCCTTTATGTACCTCTAGGCGGCCCTTTATGTGCCTCCAAGCGGCCCTTTATGTACCTCCAGGCGGCCCTTTATGTGCCTCCAGTCGGCCCTTTATGTACCTTCTGGCGGCCCTTTATGTACCTCTAGGCAGCCCTTTATGTACCTCTCAGCGACCCCTTTATGTACCTCTAGGCGGCCCCTTTATGTGCCTCTAGGCGGCCCCTTTATGTGCCTCTAGGCGGCCCTTTATGTGCCTCTAGGCGGCCTCTTTATGTTCCTCTAGGCGGCCTATTTATGTACCTCCAGGCGACTCTTTATGTACCTCTAGGCGGCCACATTATGCACCTCTAGGCGGCCCTTTATGTGCCTCTAGGCGGCCCCTTTATGCACATCTAGGCGGCCTTTTTATGTACCTCTAGGCGGCCCCTTTATGTGCCTCTAGGCGGCCCTTTATGTAACTCTAGGTGGCTCCTTTATGTACCTCTAGGCGGCCCCTTTATGTACCTCTAGGCGGCCCTTTATGTACCTCCAGGCGGCCCTTTATGTACCTTCAGGCGGCCCTTTATGTACCCCGAGGCGGCTCCTTTATGTACCTCTAGGCGGCCCTTTATGTGCCTCTAGGCGGCCACTTTATGCACCTTTAGGCGGCCCTTTATGTGCCTCTAGGCGGCCCATTTATGCACCTCTAGGCGACCTTTTTATGTACCTCTAGGCGGCCCCTTTATGTGCCTCTAGGCGGTCCCTTTATGTACCTCTAGGCAGCCTTTTTATGCACCTCTAGGCGGCCCTTTATGTGCTTCTGGGCGGCCCATTTATGTGCCTCTAGGCGGCCCTTTATGTTCCTCTAGGCAACCCTTTATATACCTCTAGGTGCCCCTTTAAACGCCTATAGGCGGCCCCTTTATGTGCATCTAGGCGGCCTCTTTATGCGCCTCTAGGTGGCCTCTTTATGTACCTCCAGGCGGTCTCTTTATGTACCTCTAGGCGGCTCTTTATGTACCTCTAGGCGGCCCTTTATGTGCCTCTAAGCGGCCCCTTTATGTACCTCCAGGCTGCCCCTTTATGTGCCTCTAGGCGGCCCCTTTATGTACCTCTAGGCGGCCCTTTATGTACCTCCAGGCGGCCCTTTATGTACCTCTAGGCAGCCCTTTATGTACCTCTCACCGACGCCTTTATGTACCTCTAGGCGGCCCTTTATGTACCACTAAGCGGCCCCTTTATGTACCTCCAGGCGGCCCCTTTATGTGCCTCTAGGCGGCCTTATATGTACCTCTAGGCGGCCCTTTATATACCCATAGTTGGCCCCTTTATGTACCTCTAGGCGGGCCCTTTATGTGCCTTTAGGCGCCCCTTATGTGCCTCGAGGAGGCCCTTTATGTACCTCTAGACGGCCCTTTATGCACCTCTAGGCGGCCATTTATGTGCCTCTAGGCGGCCATTTATGTACCTCTAGGCGGCCCCTTTATGTTCCTCTAGGTGGCCCCTTTATGTACCTCTAGGCGGCCCCTATATGTGCCTCTTGGCGGCCCCTTTATGTACCTCTAGGCGGCCCTTTATGTACGTCTAGGCGGCCCATTTACGTACCTCTAGGCGGCCCTCTTTATGTGCCTCTAGGCGGCCCCTTTATGTACCTCTAGGCGGCCCATTATGTAGCTTTAGGCGGCCCATTTATGTGCCTCTAGGCGGCCCCTTTATGTACCTCTAAGCGTCCCCTTTATGTGCCTCTAGGCGGCCCCTTTATGTACCTCTAGACGGCCCCTTTATGTGCCTCTAGGCGGCCCCTTTATGTGCCTCTAGGCGGCCCCTTTATGTACCTCTAGGCGGCCCTTTATATACCTCCCGGTGGCCCATTTATGTACCTCTAGGCGGCCCCTTTATGTGCCTCTAGGCGGCCCCTTTATGTACCTCTAGGCGGCCCTTTATGTAGCTCCAGGCGGCCCTTTATGCACTTCTAGGTGGCTCTTTGTGTACCTCTAGGCGGCTTTTTTATGTACTTCTAGGCGGCACTTTATGTAATTCTAGGCGACCTAATTATGTGCCTCTAGGCGGTCCCTTTATGTAACTCTAGGCGGCTCTTTATGTGCCTCTAGGCGGCTCTTTATGTGCCTCTAGGCGGCTCTTTATGTGCCTCTAGGCGGCTCTTTATATACCTTTAGGCGGCCCCTTTATTTACCTCATGCCGGCCTCATTATATGCCTCTAGGCGGCCCCTTTATGTGCCTCTAGGCGGCCCTCTATGTGCCTGTAGGCGGCCCTTTATGTGCCTCTAGGCGGCCCTTTATGTGCCTCTAGGCGGCCCTTTATGTACCTCTAGGAGGCCCTTTATGTACCTCTAGGCGGCCCTTTATGTGCCTCCAGGTGGCCCTTTATGTACCTCTAGGCGGCCCTTTATGTGCCTTTAGGCGGCCCTTTATGTGCCTTTAGGCAGCCCTTTATGTGCCTCCAGGTGGCCCTTTATGTACCTCTAGGCGGCCCTTTATGTACCTCTAGGAGGCCCTTTATGTACCTCTAGGCGGCCCTTTATGTGCCTCTAGGCGATCCCTTTATATACCTCTAGGTGCCCCTTTAAGTACCTCCAGGTGGCCCATTATGTATCTCTAGGCGGCCCTTTATGTACCTCTAGGAGGCCCTTTATGTACCTCTAGGAGGCCCTTTATGTGCCTCTAGGCGATCCCTTTATATACCTCTAGGCCCCCCTTTAAGTACCTCCAGGTGGCCCTTTATGTATCTCTAGGCGGCCCTTTATGCGCCTCTAGGCGGCCCTTTATGTGCCTCTAGGCGGCCCTTTATGTGCCTCTAGGCGGCCCCTTTATGTGCCTCTAGGCGGCCCTTTATGTGCCTCTAGGCGGCCCTTTATGTGCCTCTAGGCGGCTCCTTTATGTGCCTCTAGGCGGCTCCTTTATGTACCTCTAGGCGGACCCATTATGTATCTCTAGGCGGCCCTTTATGTACCTCTAGGAGGCCCTTTATGTACCTCTAGGAGGCCCTTTATGTGCCTCTAGGCGATCCCTTTATATACCTCTAGGCCCCCCTTTAAGTACCTCCAGGTGGCCCTTTATGTATCTCTAGGCGGCCCTTTATGCGCCTCTAGGCGGCCCTTTATGTGCCTCTAGGCGGCCCTTTATGTGCCTCTAGGCGGCCCTTTATGTGCCTCTAGGCGGCTCCTTTATGTGCCTCTAGGCGGCTCCTTTATGTACCTCTAGGCGGACCCATTATGTATCTCTAGGCGGCCCATTTATGTGCCTTTAGGCGGCCCTTTTATGTGCCTCTAGGCGGCCCCTTTATTTACCATCTAGGCGGCCCTTTATGTACCTCTAGGCGGCCCCTTTATGTGCCTCTAGGCGGACCCATTATGTACCTCTTGGCGGCCCTTTATGTGCCTTTAGACGGCCCATTTATGTGCCTAAATGTGGCCCTTTAGGTGCCTCCAGGTGGTCCCTTTATTTTCCCTTAGACGGCCCTTTATGTGCCTCTAGGCGGCCCCTTTATGTGCCTCTAGGCGGCCCCTTTATGTGCCTCTAGGCGGCCCCTTTATGTACCTCAAGGCGCTATTATATGTACCTCTAGTCAGCATTTTATGTATCTATAGGCGGCCCCTTTATGTACCTCTAGGCGGCCTTTTATGTGCCTTTAGGCGGCCCCTTTATGTGCCTCTAGGCGGCTCCTTTATGTTCCTCTATGCTCACCCTTTATGTGCCTTTAGGCGGCCTTTTATGTACCTCTAGGCGGCCCTTTATGTACCTCTAGGCGGCCCTTTATGTACTTCTAGGCGGCCCTTTATGTACCTCTAGGCGGCCCTTTATGTCCATCTAGGTTACCCCTTTTTGCGCCTGTAGGCGGCCCTTTATGTACCTGTAGGCGGCCTTTTTTGCGCCTCTAGGCGGCCCTTTATGCACCTCTAGGTGGCTCATTTATGTGCCTTTAGGCGGCCTTTGTATGTATCTCTAGGTGGCCCATTTATGTACCTCTAGGCGGCCTTTTTATGTACCTCTAGGCGGCCCATTTATGTACTTCTAGGCGGCCTTTTATGTACCTCTAGGCGGCCATTTTATGTACCTCTAGGCGGCCCATTTATGTACTGCTAGGCAGCCCTTTATGTGCCTCTTGGCGGCCCCTTTACGTACCTCCAGGCGACCCTTTATGTACCTCAAGGCGGCCCTTTATATAGCTCTAGGCGGCCCCTTTATTCACCCCGAGGCGGCCCCTTTATTCACCTCTAGGCGGCCCCTTTATGTACCTCTAGGCGGCCTTTTTATGTACCTTTAGGCGGCCCATTTATGCACCTCTAGGCGGCCATTTATGTACCTCTAGGCGGCCCTTTATATAGCTCCAGGCGGCCATTTATGTACCCCGACGCGGCTCCTTTATGTGCCTCTAGGCGGCCCTTTATGTGCCTCTAGGCGGCCCTTTATGTACGCCTAGGCGCCCCTTTATGTACCTCTAGGCGGCCCTTTATGTACCTCTAGGCGGCCACTTTATGCACCTCTAGGCGGCCCCTTTATGCACCTCTAGGCGGCCTTTTTATTTACCTCTAGGCGGCCCCTTTATGTTCCTCTAGGCGGCCCCTTTATGCACCTCTAGGCGGCCTTTTTATGTACCTCTAGGCGGCCCCTTTATGTTCCTCTAGGCGGCCCCTTTATGCACCTCTAGGCGGCCTTTTTATGAGCCTCTAGGCGGCCTTTTATGTGCCTCTAGGTGGCCCTTTATGTGCTTCTGGGCGGCCCCTTTATCTACCTCTAGGCGGCCCTTTATGTTCCTCTATGTGGCCTTTTAAGTACCACTACCCGGCCCTTTATGTTCCTCTAGGCGGCCCTTTATATACCTCTAGGTGCCCCTTTAAACGTCTCTAGGCGGCCCTTTATGTACCTCTAGGAGGCCATTTATGTACCTCTAGGCGGCCCTTTATGTGCCTCCAGGTGGCCCTTTATGTACCTCTAGGCGGCCCTTTATGTACCTCTAGGCGGCCCTTTATGTGCCTCTAGGCGGCCCTTTATGTACCTCCAGGCGGCCCTTTATGTATCTCTAGGCAGCCCTTTATGTACCTCTCAGCGACCCCTTTATGTACCTCCAGGCGGCCCTTTATGTACCTCTAAGCGGCCCCTTTATGTGCCTCTAGGCGGCCCTTTATGTACCTCTAGGCGGCTCCTTTATGTACCTCTAGGCAGCCCTTTATGTTCCTCAAGGCGGCTCTTTATGTGCCTATAGGTGTCACTTTATGTGCCTCTAGGCGGCCCCTTTATGTACCTCTCAGCGACCCTTTTATGTACCTTTAGGCGGCCCTTTATGTACCTCTAGGCGGCCCTTTATGTACCTCCAGGCGGCCCCTTTATGTGCCTCTAGGCGGCCCCTTTATGTGCCTATAGGCGGCCCCTTTATGTAGCTCTAGGCGGCCCCTTTATGTGCCTCTAGGCGGCCCCTTTATGTACCTCTCAGCGACCCTTTTATGTACCTCTAGGCGGCCCTTTATGTACCTCTAGGCGGCCCTTTATGTACCTCCTGGCGGCCCCTTTATGTGCCTCTAGGCGGCCCTTTATGTACCTCTAGGCGGCCCCTTTATGTACCTCTCAGCGACCCCTTTATGTACCTCTAAGCGGCCTCTTTATGTACCTCCAGGCGACCCTTTATGTACCTCAAGGCGGCCCTTTATGTGCCTATAGCGGGCCCTTTATGTGCCTCTAGGCGGCCCTTTATGTGCCTCCAGGCGGCCCTTTATGTGCCTCTAGGCGGCCCTTTATGTACCTCTAGGCCGCCCTTTATGTACCTCTAAGCGGCCTCTTTATGTACCTCCAGGCGACCCTTTATGTACCTCCAGGCGACCCTTTATGTACCTCTAGGCGGCCCTTTATGTACCTCTAGGCGGCCCTTTATGTACCTCCAGGCGGCCCCATTATGTGCCTCTAGGCGGCCCTTTATGTACCTCTAGGCGGCCCCTTTATGTACCTCTCAGCGACCCCTTTATGTACCTCTAAGCGGCCTCTTTATGTACATCCAGGCGACCCTTTATGTACCTCAAGGCGGCCCTTTATGTGCCTATAGGGGGCCCTTTATGTGCCTCTAGGCGGCCCTTTATGTGCCTCTAGGCGGCCCTTTATGTGCCTCTAGGCGGCCCTTTATGTACCTCTAGGCCGCCCTTTATGTACCTCTAAGCGGCCTCTTTATGTACCTCCAGGCGACCCTTTATGTACCTCCAGGCGACCCTTTATGTACCTCAAGGCGGCCCTTTATGTACCTCTAGGCTGCCCTTTATGTACCTCCAGGCGGCCCTTTATGTACCTCCAGGCGGCCCTTTATATGCCTCTAGGCGGCCCTTTATGTGCCTCTAGGCGGCCCCTTTATGTGCCTATAGGCGGCCCCTCTATCTACCTCTAGGCGGCCCTTTTATGTGCCTCTAGGCGGTCCCTTTATGTGCCTATAGGCGGCCCTTCTATCTACCTCTAGGCGGCCCTTTATGTTCCTCTATGTGGCCTTTTAAGTACCACTAGGCGGCCCTTTATGTTCCTCTAGGCGGCCCTTTATATACCTCTAGGTGCCCCTTTAAACGCCTCTAGGCGGCCCCTTTATATGCCTCTAGGCGGCCCCTTTATGCGCCTCTAGGTGGCCTCTTTATGTTCCTCCAGGCGGTCTCTTTATGTATCTCTAGGCAGCCCTTTATGTACCTCTCAGCGACCCCTTTATGTACCTCCAGGCGGCCCTTTATGTACCTCTAAGCGGCCCCTTTATGTGCCTCTAGGCGGCCCTTTATGTACCTCTAGGCGGCTCCTTTATGTACCTCTAGGCAGCCCTTTATGTTCCTCAAGGCGGCTCTTTATGTGCCTATAGGTGTCCCTTTATGTGCCTCTAGGCGGCCCCTTTATGTACCTCTCAGCGACCCTTTTATGTACCTCTAGGCGGCCCTTTATGTACCTCTAGGCGGCCCTTTATGTACCTCCAGGCGGCCCCTTTATGTGCCTCTAAGCGGCCCCTTTATGTGCCTATAGGCGGCCCCTTTATGTAGCTCTAGGCGGCCCCTTTATGTGCCTCTAGGCGGCCCCTTTATGTACCTCTCAGCGACCCTTTTATGTACCTCTAGGCGGCCCTTTATGTACCTCTAGGCGGCCCTTTATGTACCTCCTGGCGGCCCCTTTATGTGCCTCTAGGCGGCCCTTTATGTACCTCTAGGCGGCCCCTTTATGTACCTCTCAGCGACCCCTTTATGTACCTCTAAGCGGCCTCTTTATGTACCTCCAGGCGACCCTTTATGTACCTCAAGGCGGCCCTTTATGTGCCTATAGCGGGCCCTTTATGTGCCTCTAGGCGGCCCTTTATGTGCCTCCAGGCTGCCCTTTATGTGCCTCTAGGCGGCCCTTTATGTACCTCTAGGCCGCCCTTTATGTACCTCTAAGCGGCCTCTTTATGTACCTCCAGGCGACACTTTATGTACCTCCAGGCGACCCTTTATGTACCTCTAGGCGGCCCTTTATGTACCTCTAGGCGGCCCTTTATGTACCTCCAGGCGGCCCCATTATGTGCCTCTAGGCGGCCCTTTATGTACCTCTAGGCGGCCCCTTTATGTACCTCTCAGCGACCCCTTTATGTACCTCTAAGCGGCCTCTTTATGTACATCCAGGCGACCCTTTATGTACCTCAAGGCGGCCCTTTATGTGCCTATAGGGGGCCCTTTATGTGCCTCTAGGCGGCCCTTTATGTGCCTCTAGGCGGCCCTTTATGTGCCTCTAGGCGGCCCTTTATGTACCTCTAGGCAGCCCTTTATGTACCTCTAAGCGGCCTCTTTATGTACCTCCAGGCGACCCTTTATGTACCTCCAGGCGACCCTTTATGTACCTCAAGGCGGCCCTTTATATACCTCTAGGCTGCCCTTTATGTACCTCCAGGCGGCCCTTTATGTACCTCCAGGCGGCCCTTTATATGCCTCTAGGCGGCCCTTTATGTGCCTCTAGGCAGCCCCTTTATGTGCCTATAGGCGGCCCCTCTATCTACCTCTAGGCGGCCCTTATATGTGCCTCTAGGCGGTCCCTTTATGTGCCTATAGGCGGCCCTTCTATCTACCTCTAGGCGGCCCTTTATGTTCCTCTATGTGGCCTTTTAAGTACCACTAGGCGGCCCTTTATGTTCCTCTAGGCGGCCCTTTATATACCTCTAGGTGCCCCATTAAACGCCTCTAGGCGGCCCCTTTATATGCCTCTAGGCGGCCCCTTAATGCGCCTCTAGGTGGCCTCTTTATGTACCTCCAGGCGGTCTCTTTATGTATCTCTAGGCGGCCGTTTATGTACCTCTAGGCGGCCCTTTATGTACCTCTAGGCGGCCCTTTATGTGCCTCTAGGCGGCACCTTTAAGTGCTTCTAAGCGGCCCCTTCATGTGCCTCTAGGCGGCCCTTTATGTACCTCTTAGCGGCCCCTTTATGTGCCTCTATGCGGCCCCTTTATGTGCCTCTAGGCGGCCCTTTATGTACCTCTAAGCGGCCCCTTTATGTACCTCCAGGCAGCCCTTTATGTGCATTTAGGCGGCCTCTTTATGTACCTCTAGGCGACCTTTTTATGTGCCTCTAGGAGGCCTTTTATGTGCCTCTAGGCGGGCTCTTTATGTACCTCTAGGCGGCCCTTTATGTACCTCTAAGCGGCCCTTTATGTACCTCTAGGCAGCCCTTTATGTACCTCTCAGCGACCCCTTTATGTACCTCTAGGCGGCCCTTTATGTACCTCAAAGCGGGCCCTTTATGTGCCTCTAGGCGGCCCCTTTATGTGCCTCTAGGCGGCCCCTTTATGTGTCTCTAGGCGGCCTCCTTATGTACCTCTAGGCGGCCCTTTATGTACCTCTAAGCGGCCCCTTTATGTACCTCCAGGCAGCCCTTTATGTGCTTTTAGGCGGCCTCTTTATGTACCTCTAGGCGGCCTTTTTATGTGCCTCTAGGAGGCCTTTTATGTGCCTCTAGGCGGCCTCTTTATGTACCTTTAGGCGGACCCTTTATGTGCCTCTAGGTGGCCCCTTTATGTACCTCTAGGCAGCCCTTCATGGCCATTTAGGCGGTCTCTTTATGTACATCTAGGAGGTCACCTTATGTACCTCTAGGCGGCCTCTTTATGTACCTCTAGGCGGCCCCTTTATGTACCTCTAGGCGGCCACTTTATGTACCTCTAGGCAGCCCTTTATGTGCATTTAGGAGGTCCCTTTATGTACCTCTAGGCGGCCCTTTATGTGCCTCTAGGCGGCCCTTCATGTGCCTCTAGGCGGCACCTTTAAGTGCTTCTAAGCGGCCCCTTTATATGCCTCTAGGCGGCCCTTTATGTACCTCTTAGCGGCCAATTTATGTGCCTCTAGGCGGCCCCTTTATGTGCCTCTAGGCGGCCCTTTATGTACCTCTAAGCGGCCCCTTTATGTACCTCCAGGCAGCCCTTTATGTGCATTTAGGCGGCCTCTTTATGTATCTCTAGGCGGCCTTTTTATGTGCCTCTAGGAGGCCTTTTATGTGCCTCTAGGCGGCTTCTTTATGTACCTCTAGGCGGCCCTTTATGTACCTCTAAGCGGCCCTTTATGTACCTCTAGGCAGCCCTTTATATACCTCTAAGCGGCCCCTTTATGTACCTCCAGGCAGCCCTTTATGTGCATTTAGGCGGCCCCTTTATGTACCTCTAGGCGGCCTTTTTATATACCTCTAGGCGGCCCCTTTATATACCTCTAGGCGGCCCTTTATGTGCCTCTAGGCGGCCCCTTTATGTGCCTCTAGGCGGCCCCTTCATATACCTCTAGGCGGCCCCTTTATATACCTCTAGGCGGCCCTTGTTGTGCCTCTAGGCGGCCCCTTTATGTGCCTCTAGGCGGCCCTTTATGTGCCTCTAGGTGGCCCTTTATGTGCCTCTAGGCGGCCTTTTATGTGCTTCTAGGCGGCCCTTTATGTGCCTCTAGGCGGCCTTTTATGTGCCTCTAGGCGGCCCTTTATGTACCTCCAGGCGGCCCTTTATGTACCTCTAGGCGGCCCTTATGTGCCTCTAGGCGGCCACTTTATGCACCTCTAGGCGACTCTTTATGTACCTCTAGGCGGCCCTTTATGCACCTCTAGGCGGCCTTTTTATGTACCTCTAGGCGGCAATTTATGTGCCTCTAGGCGGCCCCTTTATGCACCTCAAGGCAGCCCCTTTATCTACCTCTAGGCGGCCCTTTATGTGCCTCTATGTGGCCTTTTAAGTAAAACTAGGCGCCCCTTTATGTTCCTCTAGGCGGCCCTTTGTATACCTCTAGGCGGCCCTTTAAACGCCTCAAGGCGGCCCCTTTATATGACTCTAGGCGGCCTCTTTATGTACCTCCAGGCGGTCTCTTTATGTACCTCTAGGCGGCCCTTTATGTACCTCTAGGCGGCCCTTTATGTGCCTCTAGGCGGCCCTTTATGTACCTCTAGGCGGCCCTTTATGTGCCTCCAAGCGGCCCTTTATGTACCTACAGGCGGCTCTTTATGTACCTCTAGGCAGCCCTTTATGTACCTCTCAGCGACCCCTTTATGTACCTCTAGGCGGCCCCTTTATGTGCCTCTAGGCGGCCCCTTTATGTGCCTCTAGGCGGCCCTTTATGTGCCTCTAGGCGGCCTCTTTATGTGCCTCTAGGCGGCCTATTTATGTACCTCCAGGCGACCCTTTATGTACCTCTAGGCGGCCACATTATGCACCTCGAGGCGGCCCTTTATGTGCCTCTAGGCGGCCCCTTTATGCACCTATAGGCGGCCTTTTTATGTACCTCTAGGCGGCCCCTTTATGTGCCTCTACGCGGCCCTTTATGTAACTCTAGGTGGCTCCTTTATGTACCTCTAGGCGGCCCCTTTATGTACCTCTAGGCGGCCCTTTATGTACCTCCAGGCGGCCCTTTATGTACCTCCAGGCGGCCCTTTATGTACCCCGAGGCGGCTCCTTTATGTACCTCTAGGCGGCCCTTTATGTGCCTCTAGGCGGCCACTTTATGCACCTCTAGGCGGCCCTTTATGTGCCTCTAGGCGGCCCATTTATGCACCTCTAGGCGACCTTTTTATGTACCTCTAGGCGGCCCCTTTATGTGCCTCTAGGCGGTCCCTTTATGTACCTCTAGGCAGCCTTTTTATGCACCTCTAGGCGGCCCTTTATGTGCTTCTGGGCGGCCCATTTATGTGCCTCTAGGCGGCCCTTTATGTTCCTCTATGTGGCCTTTTAAGTACCACTAGGCGGCCCTTTATGTTCCTCTAGGCAGCCCTTTATATATCTCTAGGCGCCCCTTTAAACGCCTATAGGCGGCCCCTTTATGTGCATCTAGGCGGCCCCTTTATGCGCCTCTAGGTGGCCTCTTTATGTACCTCCAGGCGGTCTCTTTATGTACCTCTAGGCGGCTCTTTATGTACCTATAGGCGGCCCTTTATGTGCCTCTAAGCGGCCCCTTTATGTACCTCTAGGCGGCCCCTTTATGCACCTCAAGGCAGCCCCTTTATCTACCTCTAGGCGGCCCTTTATGTGCCTCTATGTGGCCTTTTAAGTAAAACTAGGCGCCCCTTTATGTTCCTCTAGGCGGCCCTTTGTATACCTCTAGGCGGCCCTTTAAACGCCTCAAGGCGGCCCCTTTATATGACTCTAGGCGGCCTCTTTATGTACCTCCAGGCGGTCTCTTTATGTACCTCTAGGCGGCCCTTTATGTACCTCTAGGCGGCCCTTTATGTGCCTCTAGGCGGCCCTTTATGTACCTCTAGGCGGCCCTTTATGTGCCTCCAAGCGGCCCTTTATGTACCTACAGGCGGCTCTTTATGTACCTCTAGGCAGCCCTTTATGTACCTCTCAGCGACCCCTTTATGTACCTCTAGGCGGCCCCTTTATGTGCCTCTAGGCGGCCCCTTTATGTGCCTCTAGGCGGCCCTTTATGTGCCTCTAGGCGGCCTCTTTATGTGCCTCTAGGCGGCCTATTTATGTACCTCCAGGCGACCCTTTATGTACCTCTAGGCGGCCACATTATGCACCTCGAGGCGGCCCTTTATGTGCCTCTAGGCGGCCCCTTTATGCACCTATAGGCGGCCTTTTTATGTACCTCTAGGCGGCCCCTTTATGTGCCTCTACGCGGCCCTTTATGTAACTCTAGGTGGCTCCTTTATGTACCTCTAGGCGGCCCCTTTATGTACCTCTAGGCGGCCCTTTATGTACCTCCAGGCGGCCCTTTATGTACCTCCAGGCGGCCCTTTATGTACCCCGAGGCGGCTCCTTTATGTACCTCTAGGCGGCCCTTTATGTGCCTCTAGACGGCCACTTTATGCACCTCTAGGCGGCCCTTTATGTGCCTCTAGGCGGCCCATTTATGCACCTCTAGGCGACCTTTTTATGTACCTCTAGGCGGCCCCTTTATGTGCCTCTAGGCGGTCCCTTTATGTACCTCTAGGCAGCCTTTTTATGCACCTCTAGGCGGCCCTTTATGTGCTTCTGGGCGGCCCATTTATGTGCCTCTAGGCGGCCCTTTATGTTCCTCTATGTGGCCTTTTAAGTACCACTAGGCGGCCCTTTATGTTCCTCTAGGCAGCCCTTTATATATCTCTAGGCGCCCCTTTAAACGCCTATAGGCGGCCCCTTTATGTGCATCTAGGCGGCCCCTTTATGCGCCTCTAGGTGGCCTCTTTATGTACCTCCAGGCGGTCTCTTTATGTACCTCTAGGCGGCTCTTTATGTACCTATAGGCGGCCCTTTATGTGCCTCTAAGCGGCCCCTTTATGTACCTCCAGGCGGCCCCTTTATGTGCCTCTAGGCGGCCCCTTTATGTACCTCTAGGCGGCCCTTTATGTACCTCTAGGCGGCCCTTTATGTACCTCTAAGCGGCCCCTTTATGTACCTCCAGGCGGCCTTTTTATATACCTCCAGGCGGCCCCTTTATGTGCCTCTAGGCGGCCCCTTTATGTACCTCTAGGCGGCCCTTTATGTACCTCTAGGCGGCCCTTTATGTACCTCTAAGCGGCCCCTTTATGTACCTCCAGGCGGCCTTTTTATGTACCTCTAGGCGGCTCCTTTATGTACCTCTAGGCAGCCCTTTATGTTCCTCAAGGCGGCTCTTTATGTGCCTATAGGGGTCCCTTTATGTGCCTCTAGGCGGCCCCTTTATGTACCTCTCAGCGACCCTTTTATGTACCTCTAGGCGGCCCTTTATGTACCTCTAGGCGGCCCTTTATGTAGCTCCAGGCGGCCCCTTTATGTGCCTCTAGGCGGCCCCTTTATGTGCCTATAGGCGGCCCCTTTATGTGCCTCTAGGCGGCCCCTTTATGTGCCTCTAGGCGGCCCCTTTATGTACCTCTCAGCGACCCTTTTATGTACCTCTAGGCGGCCCTTTATGTACTTCTAGGCGGCCCTTTATATACCTCCAGGCGGCCCCTTTATGTGCCTCTAGGCGGCCCTTTATGTACCTCTAGGCGGCCCCTTTATGTACCTCTAAGCGGCCTCTTTATGTACCTCCAGGCGACCCTTTATGTACCTCAAGGCGGCCCTTTATGTGCCTCCAGGCGGCCCTTTATGTGCCTCTAGGCGGCCCTTTATGTACCTCTAGGCCGCCCTTTATGTACCTCTAAGCGGCCTCTTTATGTACCTCCAGGCGACCCTTTATGTACCTCCAGGCGACCCTTTATGTACCTCTAGGCGGCCCTTTATGTACCTTTAGGCGGCCCCTTTATGTACCTCTCAGCGACCCCTTTATGTACCTCTAAGCGGCCTCTTTATGTACCTCCAGGCGACCCTTTATGTACCTCAAGGCGGCCCTTTATGTGCCTATAGGGGGCCCTTTATGTGCCTCTAGGCGGCCCTTTATGAGCCTCTAGGCGGCCCTTTATGTGCCTCTAGGCGGCCCTTTATGTACCTCTAGGCCGCCCTTTATGTACCTCTAAGCGGCCTCTTTATGTACTTCCAGGCGACCCTTTATGTACCTCCAGGCGACCCTTTATGTACCTCAAGGTGGCCCTTTATGTACCTCTAGGCTGCCCTTTATGTACCTCCAGGCGGCCCTTTATGTACCTCCAGGCGGCCCTTTATATGCCTCTAGGTGGCCCTTTATGTGACTCTAGGCGGCCCCTTTATGTGCCTATAGGCGGCCCCTCTATCTACCTCTAGGCGGCCCTTTTATGTGCCTCTAGGCGGTCCCTTTATGTGCCTATAGGCAGCCCTTCTATCTACCTCTAGGCGGCCCTTTATGTTCCTCTATGTGGCCTTTTAAGTACCACTAGGCGGCCCTTTATGTTCCTCTAGGCGGCCCTTTATATACCTCTAGGTGCCCCTTTAAAAGCCTCTAGGCGGCCCCTTTATATGCCTCTAGGCGGCCCCTTTATGCGCCTCTAGGTGGCCTCTTTATGTACCTCCAGGCGGTCTCTTTATGTATCTCTAGGCGGCCCTTTATGTACCTCTAGGCGGCCCTTTATGTACCTCTAGGCGGCCCTTTATGTACCTCTTAGCGGCCCCTTTATGTGCCTCTAGGCGGCCCCTTTATGTGCCTCTAGGCGGCCCTTTATGTACATCTAAGCGGCCCCTTTATGTACCTCCAGGCAGCCCTTTATGTGCATTTAGGCGGCCTCTTTATGTACCTCTAGGCGACCTTTTTATGTGCCTCTAGGAGGCCTTTTATGTACCTCAAAGCGGGCCCTTTATGTGCCTCTAGGCGGCCCCTTTATGTGCCTCTAGGCGGCCCCTTTATGTGTCTCTAGGCGGCCTCCTTATGTACCTCTAGGCGGCCCTTTATGTACCTCTAAGCGGCCCCTTTATGTACCTCCAGGCTGCCCTTTATGTGCTTTTAGGCGGCCTCTTTATGTACCTCTAGGCGGCCTTTTTATGTGCCTCTAGGAGGCCTTTTATGTGCCTCTAGGCGGCCTCTTTATGTACCTCTAGGCGGACCCTTTATGTGCCTCTTGGTGGCCCCTTTATGTACCTCTAGGCAGCCCTTCATGGCCATTTAGGCGGTCTCTTTATGTACATCTAGGAGGCCACCTTATGTACCTCTAGGCGGCCTCTTTATGTACCTCTAGGTGGCCCCTTTATGTACCTCTAGGCGGCCACTTTATGTACCTCTAGGCAGCCCTTTATGTGCATTTAGGAGGTCCCTTTATGTACCTCTAGGCGGCCCTTTATGTGCCTCTAGGCGGCCCTTCATGTGCCTCTAGGCGGCACCTTTAAGTGCTTCTAAGCGGCCCCTTTATATGCCTCTAGGCGGCCCTTTATGTACCTCCTAGCGGCCCCTTTATGTGCCTCTAGGCGGCCCCTTTATGTGCCTCTAGGCGGCCCTTTATGTACCTCTAAGCGGCCCCTTTATGTACCTCCAGGCAGCCCTTTATGTGCCTCTAGGCGGCCTCTTTATGTACCTCTAGGCGGCCTTTTTATGTGCCTCTAGGAGGCCTTTTATGTGCCTCTAGGCGGCCTCTTTATGTACCTCTAGGCGGACCCTTTATGTGCCTCTAGGCGCCCCTTTATGTATCTCTAGGCGGCCCTTTATGTACCTCTAGGCGGTCCTTTATGTACCTTTAGGCGGCTCCTTTATGTACCTCAAGGCGGCCTTTTATGTGCCTCTAGGTGGCCCTTTATGCACCTCAAGGTGGCCTTTTATATACCTCTAGGCTGCCCTTTATGTGCCTCTAGGCGGCCCTTTATATACCCATAGGCGACCTTTTATGCACCTCTAGGTGGCCCCTTTATGTACCTCTAGGCGGGCCCTTTATGTGCCTTTAGGCGCCCCTAATGTGCCTCTAGGAGGCCCTTTATGTACCTCTAGGCGGCCCTTTATGCACCTCTAGGCGGCCCCTTATGTACCTCTAGGCGCCCCTTTATGTGCCTCTAGGCGGCCCTTTATGTGCCTCTAGGCGGCCCCTTTATGTTCCTCTAGGCGGCCGTTTATGTACCTCTAGGCGGCCCCTTTATGTACCTCTAGACGGCCCCTTTATGTGCCTCTAGGCGGCCCCTTTATGTACCTCTAGACGGCCCCTTTATGTGCCTCTAGGCGGCCCCTTTATGTACCTCTAGGCGGCCCCTTCATGTACCTCTAGGCGGCCCCTTTATATACCTCTAGGCGGCCCCGTTATGTACCTCTAGACGGCCCCTTTATGTACCTCTAGACGGCCCCTTTATGTGCCTCTAGGCGGCCCCTTTATGTGCCTCTAGGCGGCCCCTTTATGTGTCTCTAGGCGGCCTCCTTATGTACCTCTAGGCGGCCCTTTATGTACCTCTAAGCGGCCCCTTTATGTACCTCCAGGCAGCCCTTTATGTGCATTTAGGCGGCCTCTTTATGTACCTCTAGGCGGCCTTTTTATGTGCCTCTAGGAGGCCTTTTATGTGCCTCTAGTCGGCCTCTTTATGTACCTCTAGGTGGACCCTTTATGTGCCTCTAGGTGGCCCCTTTATGTACCTCTAGGCATCCCTTCATGGCCATTTAGGCGGTCTCTTTATGTACATCTAGGAGGTCACCTTATGTACCTCTAGGCGGCCCCTTTATGTACCTCTAGGTGGCCTCTTTATGTACCTCTACGCGGCCACTTTATGTACCTCTAGGCAGCCCTTTATGTGCATTTAGGAGGTCCCTTTATGTACCTCTAGGCGGCCCCTTTATGCACCTCTAGGCGGCCCATTATGTACCTCCATGTGGCCCTTTAAGTGCCTCTAGGCGGCCCTTTATGCACCTCTAGGCGGCCCATTATGTACCTCCATGTGGCCCTTTATATACCTCCAGGCGGCCTTTTATGTTCCTATAGGCGGCCTTTTATGTGTCTCTAGGCGGCCCTTTAATGTGCCTCAAAGCTGCCCTTTATATACCTCCTGGCGGCCCTTTATGCACCTTCACGCGGCCCTTTATGTACCTCCAAGCGGCCCTTTATGTACCTCCTAGCGGCCCTTTATGTACCTCCAAGCGGCCCTTTATGTGCCTCTAGGCGGCCCTTTATGTGCCTCCAAGCGACAAATTATGTGCCTCCAAGCGGCCCTTTATGTGCCTCTAGGCGGCCCCTTTATGTGCCTCTAGGCGGCCCTTTATGTACCTCTAGGCGGTCCTTTATGTACCTCTAAGCGGCCCCTTTATATGCCTCTAGGCGGCCCTTTATGTGCCTCTAGGCGACCCTTTATGTGCCTCTAGGCGGCCCTTTATGTACCTCTAGGCGGCCCTTTATATACCTCTAGGCGGCCCTTTATGGACCTCTAGGCGGCCCTTTATATGCCTCTAGGAGGCCTTTTATGTGCCTCTAGGGGGCCCTTTATGTGCCTCTAAGCGGTCCATTTAAGTACCTCTAGGTGGCACTTTATGTGCCTCTAGGCGGCCATTTATGTGCCTCTAGGCGGCCCTTTATATACCTCTAGGCGGCCCTTTATGGACCTCTAGGCGGCCCCTTTATATACCTCTTGGCGGCCCTTTATGTGCCTCTAGAAGGCCTTTTATGTGCCTCTAGGCGGCCCATTGATGCACCTCTCGGCGGTGCTATATGTACCTCTAGGCGGTCCTTTATGTGCCTCTAGGAGGCCCTTTATGTATCTCTAGGCGGCCCTTTATGTACGTCTAGGCGGTCCTTTATGTACCTTTAGGCGGCTCCTTTATGTACCTCAAGGCGGCCTTTTATGTGCCTCTAGGTGGCCCTTTATGCACCTCAAGGTGGCCTTTTATTTACCTCTAGGCTGCCCTTTATGTGCCTCTAGGCGGCCCTTTATATACCCATAGGCGACCTTTTATGCACCTCTAGGTGGCCCCTTTATGTACCTCTAGGCGGGCCCTTTATGTGCCTTTAGGCGCCCCTAATGTGCCTCTAGGAGGCCTTTTATATACCTCTAGGCGGCCCTTTATGCACCTCTAGGCGGCCCCTTATGTACCTCTAGGCGCCCCTTTATGTGCCTCTAGGCGGCCCTTTATGTGCCTCTAGGCGGCCCCTTTATGTTCCTCTAGGCGGCCGTTTATGTACCTCTAGGCGGCCCCTTTATGTACCTCTAGACGGCCCCTGTATGTGCCTCTAGGCGGCCCCTTTATGTAACTCTAGACGGCCCCTTTATGTGCCTCTAGGCGGCCCCTTTATGTACCTCTAGGCGGCCCCTTCATGTACCTCTAGGCGGCCCCTTTATGTACCTCTAGGCGGCCCCGTTATGTACCTCTAGACGGCCCCTTTATGTACCTCTAGACGGCCCCTTTATGTGCCTCTAGGCGGCCCCTTTATGTGCCTCTGGGCGGCCCCTTTATGCACCTCTTGGCGTCCTTTTTATGTACTTCTAGGCGGCCCTTTATGTACTTCTAGGCGGCCCTTTATATATAGGCGGCCCTTTATGTACTTCTAGGCGACCTATTTATGTGCCTCTAGGTGGTCCCTTTATGTAACTCTAGGCGGCTCTTTATGTGCCTCTAGGCGGCCCTTTATATGCCTCTAGGCGGCTCTTTATGTGCCTCTAGGCGGCTCTTTATGTACCTCTAGGCGGCTCTTTATGTACCTCTAGGCGGCCCCTTTATGTGCCTCTAGGCGGCCCCTTTATTTGCCTCTAGACGACCCTTTATGCACCTCTTTATGTGCCTCTAGGCGGCCCCTTTATGTACCTCTAGACGGCCCTTTATGTACCTGTAGGCGGCCATTTTATGTACCTCTAGGCGGCCACTTTATGTACCTCTAGGCGGCCACTTTATGTACCTCTAGGCGGCCCCTTTATGTGCCTCTAGTCGGCCCTTAATGTGCCTCTAGGCGGCCTCTTTATGTGCCTCTAGGCGGCCCCTTTATGTGCCTCTAGTCGGCCCCTTTATGTGCCTCTAGTCGGCCCGTAATGTGCCTCTAGGCGGCCCTTTATGTACCTCTAGGCGGCCACTTTATGTGCCTCTAGGCGGCCCCTTTATGTGCCTCTAGGCGGCCCCTTTATGTGCCTCTAGGCGGCCCTTTATGCACCTCTAGGCTACCCCTTTATGCAACTCTAGGCGGCCCCTTTATGTGCCTCTAGGCGACCCTTTATGCACCTCTTTATGTGCCTCTAGGCGGCCCCTTTATGTGCCTCTAATCTGCTCTTTATGTGTCTCTAGGCGGCCCCTTTATGTGCCTCTAATCGGCTCTTTATGTGCCTCTAGGCGGCCCCTTTATGTGCCTCTAGGCGGCCCCTTTATGCACCTCTTGGCGGCCCCTTTATGCACCTCTTGGCGGCCCCTTTATGTGCCTCTAGGCGACCCTTTATGCACCTCTTTATGTGCCTCTAGGCGGCCCCTTTATGTGCCTCTAATCGGCTCTTTATGTGCCTCTAGGCGGCCCCTTTATGTACCTCTAGGCGGCCCCTTTATGTGCCTCTAATCGGCTCTTTATGTGCCTCTAGGCGGCCCCTTTATGTGCCTCTAGGCGGCTCTTTATGTGCCTCTAGGCGGCCTCTTTATGTGCCTCTAGGCGGCTCTTTATGTGCCTCTAGGCGGCCCCTTTATGTGCCTCTAGGCGGCTCTTTATGTGCCTCTAGGCGGCCCCTTTATGTGCCTCTAGGCGGCTCTTTATGTGCATCTAGGCGGCCCTTTATGTGCATCTAGGCGGCCCTTTTATGTGCTTCTAGGCGGCTCTTTATGTGCCTCTAGGCGGCCCCTTTATGTGCCTCTAGGCGGCTCTTTATGTGCATCTAGGCGGCCCTTTATGTGCATCTAGGCGGCCCTTTTATGTGCCTCTAGGCGGCTCTTTATGTGCCTCTAGGCGGCCCGTTTATGTGCCTCTAGGCGGCTCTTTATGTGCATCTAGGCGGCCCTTTTTTGTGTCTCTATGCGGCTTTTTTATGCCTGTAGGCGACCCGTTTATGGGCTTTTATGGGGCCAATTTTAAGAGCCTCTAGGCGGCCATTTTTTTTGCCTCATGCCGGCCGTTTTATTTGCCTCTAGGCGACCTATTATGTTCCTCTAGGCGGCCCTTTGTGTGCCTCTAGGCGGCCCCTTTATGTGCCTCCTGGCGGCCATTTTATGTGCCTCTAGGCGGCCATTTTATTTGCCTCTAGGCGACCCATTATGTTCCTCTAGGCGGCCCTTTGTGTGCCTCTAGGCGGCCCCTTTATGTGCCTCCTGGCGGCCATTTTATGTGCCTCTAGGCGGCCATTTTATGTGCCTCTAGGCGGCCCTTTGTGTGCCTCTAGGCGGCCCCTTTATGTGCCTCCTGGCGGCCATTTTATGTGCCTCTAGGCGGCCATTTTATGTGCCTCTAGGCGGCCATTTTATGTGCCTCTAGTCGGCCATTTTATATGATGAGCCTCTACGCGGCCCGCCATCGTTGCTCCTATAAGAGACTCTCAGGGGACGGAAGTTTACTTGTAGTAAACTCCATGTAAGTTGTTAACATTATACTGTGAATATTGACCACAAGAGAGCGGAGGGGGAGAGGGCGATCTACACAGAAGCTCAGATGGGAACCCTTGCAAGAAAATAAATAAATAATTCAAAGCCTAATTAATATGATATAGCAAAGTTCGTGGTAGGGGGGTAGCTTTGGTACTCTTTAAAGTTGTACTCCCTACATATATGCCATTCCCTGTTGGGCACATACCCAGCAGGAATTACTGTTAGAAATTAGGTGAGGCTAGCTCCCTGAGTAGGGTCTTCTAGCTCGCATAGACAGAGAAGCAGACATTATTTCTTATTGATACAGATTTATCATTTCTTGTTCTATTTTGTGTTGATATAGTTAACAACTTATTATTACTACCTTCGATATAACTTTTCATCCTTTTGACAACATCAATAATATCAACTATACTTTCCGAAGAATGTGTAAACATAGCTTCCTTAATCTCTCTTAATAAGGGAGATTTCTAATTCCTGAGATCAACTTTGTCATTCTTCTCTTTACGGGTTCAAGTTAAATTATGTCCAGTATATTGTATGTTGACCAAACTGAACTGCATAATCTAAATAGGTCCTTACAAGAGCAAGATAAAGGCAGAGAATAACATTACTAAATGCTACACCGTATATTTCTGTGTGAGAAAATGAGCACCATTACTCTACCTAAACCAGAAGCCAACACCACAATGATCACAGGAGTTAGGTCAAAATATTGACAAGTTTTAAGTTATAAAATATAACAAAATGCAGGAGGCAGCCTTTGGAATTTTATTTGTTTTAGTGATCTCAAAAATGTATTTCTGACCCAATGTTTAACACTAACATCTTGTTTTAATAACGTTAAATTGTTCTTCCAGATGACAGAATTCTGAAGAGTATAAAGACAGAAGAAATTAACTAGTTAAAGAACAAATTGAAAATAACAAATAAAGCTGGAACCGAATATTGCATTAATATGTGAACACATCTTGTAAAATTTGGTTTATTTGGAAATCACTTATATTTTTGGTCAATTAAGTGACTGTATTGTGGTTAATGCAGTCGGATCATCACCGATTAGATCCGAGTTTGATTCCCTGGCAGTGTGAGATGCTCAGCCTCCTGATAACTCTGTTCACCTAGCAGTAAACATTAACCTGGAAATTAGTCAACTGTTGAGGGATGCATCCTGAGGAAGGTCTGTCGTTGGCTTAGGAAGGCCTACACAAGCCTAACAAGCTGCCCGTCTCCGACAGTGGGAAACAATGTTATGTTTTTAAACATAATATAATAACAAAACCAGCGTGAGACATTTACTGCTTGTGTGAAACTTGACAACAGTTGTGTGAGGTGAGAATCATACGGCCCAATATGGCGGCCTCGAGTCCTGTTATCCAACCGGAAGATGTGAACAGACTGCGGTATGGACTGGCTGTGACTAAGGCAGGACGAGACGCGCTAGCAAGTGTGTTTATGTGGTCGTACCGGGGCACCTTCCCAGTAGTGACTTACCTCACTCAGGACTTGGGGTACACCAATGCTCAGTACAGGCGTGTCTTCGATGCTCAACAGAGGGATAAACTCGAAGCTTCCTCTGACGCGGCAACTTTTGACATCACCCTGTTGTATAAACTCCTGCAACGTGTGTGTGGTCTGGCTGAGATGAATGACCCCACGTGGACCAATCCAGGGCCTCAGGGACCATCTCTTGAACACCTCATTTACAGCCTGAAGCAACACCGAAACACGTTGGCCCATGATAATGTGGGAATGTCAGAGCAAGATCTTACGTCAACATTGACGGAGCTCAGTGACTTATTGGCTAAGATGCTGGCTGAGGCCGGCGTCCGGTGTGGGACAAACATCCAGGATGTGGACCACATGACCAGAGATGTCACCAAGTATATTGGTGATCTGCTAGCGAAGGTCAGAGAGCCGCTGGATCCCTCAGATGTGGCGTACTTGCCTCAGCTCCGCCAGGAGATTAAGATGTTCAAAAGCCACATCACAGAAGAGGTTAAGCAGATGAGCAAGCAGGAGCTAAGTGACGGGTATAAACTGCTGTACCAGATTGTTCCCGCACCCTGGCTCCTCCTCAACATTAACTACAACCCAAGTCTTGCTTTTACACGACTGCGACTCCTTGAAGATCCCGTCATAGGGGCAAGACCCTCCCACGCTGCCAAGGGTCAGGATATAATCTTTGAAGACATCTTGAGTATGAGACGAGAGGACGGAAGAGTCCCTCAGTGTGTCCTCCTGACGGGGGAAGGTGGTATGGGCAAGACAACTTTACTCAAGCTCATCCTCGAGAAGTGGGTAGAGGACCCTGCTGCCATACGTCACCTGGGCACTGTGGACCTCGTTTTCTATGTTCAGTGCAGGGACTCACATCTTAATACCTTCGATGGTCTCCTCCGCCAGTTGCTGCCTCAAACACTTAGTGATTCTGGTGCCGACTTCCAGCTGTTTAAGGAGATAATCTTGAGCTTAAATATATTAGTCCTGATTGACGGCTACGACGAGGTCAACGACCATTCAGGAAGGCTGGTGAAGGAGCTGTTGCACCTGCCTGGCAAGGATGTGAGGTTGGTGATAACCACACGGCTGGGGTGGGACCAACAACTGTCACAGCTCGTCCCACACACCAGACCTCGCTGCAACATCCTCGTCTTGGGCATCACTCCAGAACGTCGCGTGGAGTTCGCCAAGAGAACCATCAAGGTGCTGGTGGAGGAAGAGAGCCAACGGAGTGTCATCACAGGGAGGTTTACCCAGCAGCTGGAGCAGATGAGTCAGTTCCTGGGTGAGTACCTCAACACTCCACTCACCTTGACCTTGTTGGAGCTGCTGTGTGTCGAGGCTCCAGAAGAATTTAACAACCTCACCACAAACACTCAAGTCTACGAGAAGATTCATGACTTCATAACCAGTAAACTGGTGTCCAGACTCACAGACAAACATGTGGTTGACCCCAAAGGAAAATGTGACCAGTTTCTGTTGTTCTTTGAAGAGATTAGTTTAAGAGGGATCGTGAGACAGGAGTACGACCTTTGGCCGGAGACGGAAGCGGAGATTAGGGAGAAGTGTGACACTCTGGGACTGCCGCAGGAGGAGGTCTTGTCCAACTATTTCACAAGAACCAGCTACCGTCGGGGCCTAAATGTGGTGTGGGTGTTTGGCTATTTTCACGCCAGGTACCAGGAGTATTGTGCCAGCAGGAGGTTGGTCGCTCTCTTGTTGAGGGCTGAGCAAGACCGAGGTGATCCAGCATCACACCGTGTGTCAGAGGAAAGGGCTACAATCATTGACCTCTTGGTGGATGTTGTACGTAAGGAAAAACGCTCCTTGGGAGAGCACCTGAGAGGGTCAAAGTTTGATATTAGCGCCGTGCGACATAAGCTTTGGGAGCGCCACAGATGGCAGAACATTTTAGTCAGCACTACCGGGGTGCTGTGTGCCCGGGGAGTAGAGCACAGGTTCATTACTCACATAATTGACCTGTGCGAGATGGTTACACCTGCGACTGACGAGCTGTTGAAGCATGTAGCAGAGTCCCGCGGGAGTGAGCACGTCATCCAAGCCGTGTGTGAGAAGCTGCGTACAGAACAAGAGTGGAGAATAGAGCGTGTTGACTCGTGGGTTGTCCTGCCGCTTGTTCTTAAGAAGGTGACACCTAAGAACATTTACCTAAACATATACAATACACCCCAACTAAAGCAGCGCCTGTCTGCACTGTCAGTGCTGGCAAAAATGAAGGTAACCATATCCTTAGATCTTGGATATAGTTTAGACAGCAAAGACGGAAATATTGATAAATCAAAACCATGTATGGAGAGGCTGACAGCCCCCGGCAGTAAGTGTACCTTAGAGAAGCTTGATGGTGTCTTGTCTGAGGCAGCCATACCCCTCCTGCCTCCCACCCTCGAGAGCCTCCACCTGCGCCTCACACTACAGCAACTGCCCGTCCTCATCCGTCACCTGCCTCACCTTCAGTATCTTGGTAAATATTCATATTTTCCACCATAATTTTTAGAGTTATTTATTAATACCAAAATTACGCAAAGGGCTTCATTCATCATGTTTAATATAGTAATTCAGATTTATATTGTTTACATATATGTTTACAACCTTATGGACGAAAGATTCCATATATTGTTTACAAACATAATCACCTTAAGGGAGACAAACACCTTATTTTGTTTACAAATATAGTCACCTTAAGAGCGACAAATACCTTATATTGTTTACAAATATAGTCACCTTAAGAGCGACAAACACCTTATACTGTTTACAAATATAGTCACCTTAAGAGCGACAAACACCTGATATTGTTTACAAATATAGTCACCTTAAGGGTGACAAACACCTTATATTGTTTACAAATATAGTCACCTTAAGGGTGACAAACACCTTACATTGTTTACAAATATAGTCACCTTAAGGGTGACAAACCTTCTACTTTGATTACAAATATAGACTTATTAAGGGCGACTACTCCATGAATAATAAATGTTCGAAACATTCCGCTGCTGTATATATTCTTGTGCATAAATAATTTCATGAAGTATTTAGCGACGCCAAACTTTTGGTTCAGATGACTTACCACTTTGACTTTGACTCGTGGTACAGATCTCCTTTCACTGTGACCTAATTCCTGTTCAAGATGACCTTTCACTGTGACCTAATTCCTGTTCAAGATGACCTTTCACTGTGACCTAATTCCTGTTCAGGATGACATTTCACTGTGACCTAATTCCTGTTCAAGATGACCTTTCACTGTGACCTAATTCCTGTTCAAGATGACCTTTCACTGTGACCTAATTCCTGTTCAGGATGACATTTCACTGTGACCTAATTCCTGTTCAAGATGACCTTTCACTGTGACCTAATTCCTATTCAGGATGACCTTTCACTGTGACCTAATTCCTGTTCAGGATGACCTTTCACTGTGACCTAATTCCTGTTCAGGATGACCTTTCACTGTGACCTAATTCCTGTTCAAGATGACCTTTCACTGTGACCTAATTCCTTTTCAGGTTGACCTTTCACTGTGACCTAATTCCTGTGCAAGATGACCTTTCACTGTGACCTAATTCCTGTTCAGGATGACCTTTCACTGTGACCTAATTCCTTTTCAGGTTGACCTTTCAGTGTGACCAAATTCCTGTCCAAGATGACCTTTCACTGTGACCTAATTCCTGTTTAAGATGACCTTTCACTGTGACCTTGATCCTTGGTTAATTAGACCTTCCGTAACTTTGATCCTTAATTCAGGTGACCCATCTATCCCTGTGACCTTGATACTTGGTCCAGATGACCTTTCACTGTGACCCTGACTTAGTTTATATGACCTTCTAATGAGACCTTGACCATTGATAAAGATGACCATGACTGTGACCTTGACCATAACACAGATGACCTTGACCATGATACAGATGACCTTGACTGTGACCTTGACAATTGATACAGATGACCTTGACCATTGATACAGATGATCTTGACTGTGACCTTGACCATGATACAGATGACCTTGACCATGATACAGATGATCTTGACTGTGACCTTGACCATGATACAGATGACCTTTACTGTGACCTTGACAATTGATACAGATGACCTTGACTGTGACCTTGACCATGATACAGATGACCTTGACTGTGACCTTGACAATTGATACAGATGACCTTGACTGTGACCTTGACCATTGATACAGATGATCTTGACTGTGACCTTGACCATGGTACAGATGATCTTGACTGTGACCTTGATCATGATACAGATGACCTTGACTGTGACCTTGACAATTGATACAGATTACATTGACTGTGACCTTGTCAATTGATACAGATTACATTGACTGTGACCTTGACAATTTATACAGATAACCTTGACAATTTATACAGATAACCTTGACAATTGATACAGATTACATTGACTGTGACCTTGTCAATTGATACAGATTACATTGACTGAGACCTTGACCATTGATACAGATGACCTTGAATGTGACCTTGACCATTGATACAGATGACCTTGACCATTGATACAGATGACCTTGACCGTGGCTTTTAAAAGCTATTAATACATAGTTAAGATGCTATTAATACTGTCCAAAATACGGACTTGTCATCAGGTAATAAACCCAGCAGTAAGGTGAGTGGATGGCTCAGTGTGTCTTCTTGTTATATCTTAGAACATAACAGTAACGACAGTGACTGTATCTCAGTGTATGTCTTCAGCCATTCTCCTGGACGCCACGGGCTACGTGGACCCGGACACCCTGGACGCCACGGGCTACGTGGACCCGGACACCCTGGACGACACGAGCTACGTGGACCCGGACACCCTGGACGCCACGGGCTACGTGGACCCTGACACCCTGGACGACACGGGCTACGTGGACCCGGACACCCTGGACGCCACGGGCTACGTGGACCCGGACACCCTGGACGCCACGGGCTACGTGGACCCGGACACCCTGGACGCCACGGGCTACGTGGTCCCGGACACCCTGGACGCCACGGGCTACGTGGACCCGGACACCCTGGACGCCACGGGCTACGTGGACCCGGACACCCTGGACGCCACGGGCTACGTGGTCCCGGACACCCTGGACGCCACGGGCTACGTGGACCCGGACACCCTGGACGCCACGGGCTACGGGGACCCGGACACCCTGGACGCCACGGGCTACGTGGACCCGGACACCCTGGACACTCTGCCGTACCAGGGAAGGACGCTCCGCCTGACCATCATCCGGGGCCTCACTGATGACGACCCCGCCATAGACTGGTGCTGCCACCTGGCGGCTCAGCTGTGTCCTCCCTCAAGAGGAGGGTATAGTCGCCTGGACTTCTCTAACACGCTTCTCACCAGTACGTATTGACGACATTTTAACACGTGAATATCTGTAACTCAGTTGTTTAATTCACAGTGCTTCCAGTGGTTTCAAAAATATTTTTACATTAAAAGTCATGAATTAGAGAACTTATAAGGCTTCTTGAGTAACTTTGAGCACCGTTTAGCGACCAAGAATATTCATTAAGCAAGCTTCACTGCTTATAAGATAACACTGATCAATATTTAGCCCAACATTGTCTTGCTTAATACAAGCTAGATTTACTTGATATAAGTTTTCTTTGGCATGAGTGTGTGACATAGACAGGTGTGGGTGGGGAGAGTAGCCAGGTGAGGGCTTTAGTGTTCCCTCTCATGTGCAGGTGTGGGTGGGGAGAGTAGCCAGGTGTGGGCTTCCGTGTTCCCTCTCATCTACAGGTGTGGGGAGGGAGAGTAGCCAGGTGTGGGCTTTAGTGTTCCCTCTCATGTACAGGTGTGGGTGGGGAGAGTAGCCAGGTATGGGCTTTAGTGTTACCTCTCATGTGCAGGTATGGGTCGGGTGAGTAGCCAGGTGTGGGCTTCCGTGTTCCTTCCCATCTGCAGGTGTGGGGAGGGAGAGTAGCAGGTGTGGGCATCAGTGTTCCCTCTCATGTGCAGGTGTGGGGGTGGAGAGTTACCAGGTGTATACTTCAGTTTTCTCTCTCATCTGCAGGTGTGGGTGGGGAAAGTAATCAGGTGTGAAGGAGACAGGTGTTGGTTTACTGTTCCGTCTCATCTACAAGTGGGGGCTGGCAGTGGTCCCAGCTGTAGAATTCAGTATTTACTCTGATATGCAGGTTTGGATGAGGAAAATAGGCTGGTGTGGGGCTCCTTCTGTAGGTGTGGGTGGGGAGAGTAGCCAGGTGTGGGCTTCCGTGCTCCCTCTCATCTACAGGTGTGGGTCGGGAGAGTAGCCAGGTGTGACAACGTTTGTTTTCATGTATTAGCTACGTTATTGTGTGGTTGTAAATAAGTTTCCACAACTTACTGCACAACTTTGGCTAAACAATTTTGAGACCGTGTCGCAACCTTAAATGTTGCATAAAAATCGTTTTCCTGATTGATGGAATATATATAAAAAATGTAGAAATATATTAAAAATATATTTTTACAAATACTAGAAATAAAATTAAAGCATAATAAAAGGAAAGTTAAAAATATTTTATTCATTACTTTCACTTAATGGAGAATCCATGGTAGTGGTGGTGGAATTGTTGCTGGGTTGTGGTTGGTGGCAGTGGTGGTAGGTTGTGATTGGTGGCAGTGGTGGGTGATGTTTATTGTTGGTGGTAGTGGTTGGTTCTAGTGGTGGTTAATAGTTGTGGTTGGTGGTAGTGGTGGTTGATCGCTGTAGTTGGTAATTGTGGTGGCTGATGGTTGTGATTAGTGATAGTAATGGTTATTGTTAATGGTGGTTG